>NC_134710.1:241155091-241352591 GCF_043290135.1 Rhipicephalus microplus
TTCGCTCTGCATTTCGCCAGTACTACTATATTTTTAACTGTCCGCTCAGCCAGGTTTCATCAGATAAAAGGTTCTGCTAAGCTCCCTATGTTTTTATAATGACCATCTATGGGAAATAGCAAGGTACTGTGAAACCCATAAACAGTGCACATCACGTTTGGCGGGTTTTCAGAACTCCGCTATGCATTATACTCCGATTTTGTGGCCTTTCTCACTGCTAATTCCGTAATTAACCGTAAGCGTAAGTAACCGTAAGTAACCGTAAGCGTTACTTGATGCGTAAGCGCTAAAATTTAACATGTTAAACTTCAAATCACTTTAAAAAACAGCTGTCCAGATGTAATGCCGAAGATAATGAGAATTTCTTTTGTCGCTAGCACAAACTAAATCACACTCCTTTGCAGCACTTACAACACTCATCCTACAGCAAACGCTGGAAACCCTTCCTGGTGTGCAGTACATGGTCTCTGATATTGATACGAAATGCTAGCGGGGCTTGCGCAAATAAGGGAAGGGTGTCGCTAATGACATTTTTCTTTGTGTTCGTACAACTTTCGGTGACTGCTCCGCCCTGCGATTATCCAGTGGCGTTTTTTTTTTCATCATTGTTTGAAAGTTAATACAGAGACTGATTTCGAAAGCATCTTCTTGATACAATAGTATACGATGTCAGGATGAGCTTCTTACGCTCCGTCTAACTATGAAAGAACATTGCTTGGCAGCATGGACAGCTCGAATAGCCTGATTTGGTGTAAATGGTTGTTTTTTAGTATAATTTCTGTTTAGGGTTCACTTTTTAAAATCCATTCAATGTTTTTTTTTCTGTACACTGCTCGTATGGTTTTGCCAATGTCTGAAAGACTATATTCTTCCAACTTGTTCGATGCGGTGGTAGCTGCCCCAAATTATTGATCATTGACTTGCAGCTCGCGATAATAGGGATGAAATCCCACGCACCGCCACTCTGGCTGGTTACGGGTATTTCTCATAAGCCTTGCGGCGGATTGGAACTGCCAGGGCCACGAATACCACAAGCGTTCCGAGGGACGCTGCAGCCAGCGAATGTAGGTAATTTTCTTCGTATTGAGTTTTTCTACTTTTTTGCCCACTAAAGCGCGTGGTTGCTGCTGGCTAGGAGTATGCCTAAAATAAAATCTGTGTCTATCACTTTAGGAATGTTGACTTACACACCCACCCACTAAATTATAATTTCAAACCTCTATTAAGAAATAAATCGTACAGGTACCTTTGTGATTTATTTTTTAATGGAGGTCACAAATGATAATTTAGCGAGATGGAGCGTGGAAGCTTGGGCAAGTTGGTAGGACATAACTGAATGCAGGAACAGCGCAACCTAGAAGTAGTTACTTCGTAACTACGGAAGCGAAAAAACAAGGACCGAAAAGAGCGCTGACTTTCAACAAAGATTTAATATCAGAGTGGTGTACATATATAGGCGAAAACTGAGAAAATTGGGCATGCGTAGAAGGGCACAGGAACACCAACTGCGATACAATGTCAGCAAAACTCTTGTCTCTTGTTGAATGGGCTGAAAACAAATACATATGTAACTTAAAAAAGATCGAGATACGCAATCTCTTTTTGCAACAACGCAACCGATGGGCAACTTACACATTTACCGTCAAACTTGTTTATTTGATAAGCTTCAATTATATCACGCGTGGCCTGCGAGTTGTGCTTGCTTAATACCTCGCAACGCTCAAAAACTGGCACGCAGCCGCAGTCTCAGCACTGGATTCCGAGGTGTACTTGAACTACGTTGATTGATTGATATGTGGGATTTAACGTCCCAAAACCACTATATGATTATGAGAGACGCCGTAGTGGAGAGCTCTGGAAATTTAGACCACCTGGGGTTCTTTAACGTGCACCCAAATCTGAGCACACGGGCCTACAACATTTCCGCCTCTATCGGAAATGCAGCCGCCGCAGCCGGGATTCGAACTCGCACCCTGCGGGTCAGCAGCCGAGTACCTTAGCCACTAGACCACCGCGGCGGGGCTCCTTGAACTACGTTGTGTACATTGTTATTGTGCTCTCTTAAACGGTCATTAAGGCACCTTCCGGTTTGCCCTATGTATACCATTCCGCACGAAAGCGGAATGAAATATACGACACCAATACCACAAGGTACAAAGCGCGTTCTGTGTTTCACAGTGCATCTTCCTCTAATAGCAACTGGATTATTGACCAGCTTACAAAGCTTTGCAAGCTTTTCTGGGGCGGAAAAAACAACAGTGACACCAGCGCGTTTACCGATTTTTTTGAGCCGATGCGACACGTTATGCAGATAAGGAATTGCTACGCATTTCATAGGAACAGACGCGCTTTAAGGCTGAGATCGCCCTCCTCGATTTTTAATTTGCTTCAAAAGTTTATCCGCAACAGCAGAAATCAGGGCGCTCGAGTAACCAGCGCTTGAGAGGCGCTCTACCTGTGCTTTGAAACTGCATTGCATCGAGTGCGGGCATGACTTATTGAGAGCGTTTACCAGGCAACCTTTAATGATACTCCTTTTCACCACCTTTGAATGAGCAGAGTGGAAAGGTAAAAGGGGTTTACCACTTCTCGGCGAAAACAGCCAGCATAAATGATTACTTCTAAGACAGAGTGTTAGGTCTAAGAACGTAATTGAATTTCCAGACGGTAACTCATGAGTAAGTTCAAGAGGATACAAGTGCTTCTTAAACAAATCTAGAAGACTAAGGACAACAACTTCAAAAACAGTATCCAAACAATCATTAAATACAATGAAATCATCAACAAACCTACAGACCTTCACAACGAGAGACAAGTCGAGATCTTTTTGAATGTGACGATCCCTATGCGCGAGGAAGATGTCACTCAGGACTGGTGCCAAACAGGAACCTATGCAAACGCCGCTTTTTTGAATTAATTGTTGCTCATTCCAAGACGCAACCCTTGACTTTAAATAAAGTGAGAGCAATTCCAGAAAACCATGAACTGGCGCACCTGACGCATTCTGGAAGTTTATCGATCCAAACGAACAATGCATTCTTCTAAGCACTGGAGCAGTGCGTTATGTGGAAGTGAATAATATAGATCTTTCACGTCTATCGAGAAAGCCTTCAGTCTTTTGTCATTAGACCTTAAAAACTTAATAGCCGCCTCAGAGTCTTTTACCAGGAAAGGATCGTCAATAGTTTCTGCTGTTGCGGAAAAACTTTTGAAGCAAATTAAAAATCAAGGAGGGCGATCTCAGCCTCAAAGCGTGTCTGTTCCTATGAAATGTGTTTCAGTTCCTTATCTGCATAACGTGTCGCATCGGCTGAAAAAAATCGGTAAACGCGCTGGTGTCACTGTTGTCTTTTTCGCCCCAAAAAAGCTTGCAAAGCTTTGTAAGCTGGTCAATAATCCAGTCGCTATTAGAGGAAGATGCACTGTGAAACACAGAACGCGTTTTGCACCTTGTGTTATTGGTGTCGTATATCTCATTCCGCTTTCATGCGGAATGGTATACATAGAGCAAACCGAAAGGTGCCTTAATGACCGTTTAAGAGAGCACAATAACAATGTACACAACGTAGTTCAAGGACACCTCGGAATCCACTGCCGAGACTGCGGCTGCGTGCCAGTTTTTGAGCGTTGCGAGGTATTAAGCAAGCACAACTCGCAGGCCACGCGTGAGATAATTGAAGCTTATCAAATAAACAAGTTTGACGGTAAATGTGTAAGTTGCCCATCGGTTGCGTTGTTGCAAAAAGAGATTGCGTATCTCGATCTTTTTTAAGTTACATATGTATTTGTTTTCAGCCCATTCAACAAGAGACAAGAGTTTTGCTGACATTGTATCGCCGTTGGTGTTCCTGTACCCTTCTACGCATGCCCAATTTTCTCATTTTTCACCTATATATGTACAACACTCTGATATTAAATCTTTGTTGAAAGTCAGTGCTTTTTCCGGTCCTTGTTTTTTCGCTTTCGTAGTTATGAAGTAACTACTTTTATGTTGAGCTGTTCCTGCATTCAGTTAGCGAGATGGCTTTCACCTTTAAATCGACTGAGGTGAATGCATAAGGGAACGCTTCCATACGCATTCACCCCTGTCGACTCCAAGGTGAAAGCCATCTTTCATCTTTTTTTTTCTTCTTAGACGATGAATTGAACCTGCCGCGCCCACTTCTAAAGGCTTTCTGCAACTAACGTGCTTTTACAAAGCCTCCGGGATCGGGAGGCATTGTTAGCTTTATGCACCCCTCTTTGTTACGCACTGCCTCCGGGATCGGTCCACTTTTGACCAAGCAATGATTTAATGTGATGACGTCACTAATTTTTGTCGTCAGTGACGTCATTAAGACTTTATATGGTGGTGGGATCACGTGCTGACGATTTCTTTTCATCACTCTTGCCAACGCTGGGCGCCGGACAATTTTCGCCTTTGTTCATAATTTTCGCGTCCATCAGAAGCGTACCCGAGATGCGTTCCCATGACTTGACACCTTTATATATTTCTCTGAAACAGCGCCTAGCGGCGGGAAGTGCGACAAAAGATATGAGAATGTGGAAAGCTTTTACGGACAGCGATCCAACGTCCATGCTGTCGTTTGCTCGAAAATGGCTTGTTTAGGCAGGCTGAGCGGCCGACCGACCTCTTAGGCTTTAACAAAAGCGATTAAGCCCCTTCATTCTTTGCAGCCCTTGGGGGAAGATACAGTGGTAGGCTGCCCGTCCGCCAGCTTGCCCTGTCGTGGATCCCCCCTCCCCCCCCCTTATGAGTTCCCTGATCGGAGGTACATTGCATCAGCGAGTGCAATGACTCATCAGCGATCATGTGGTTTATTGACTAAGGCCATGGTGGGTGATGTCATGTGTGAGATTGGTTTTCAATCCAGAAGGAGGCGCCCGACTGATGGGATTAAAACGATGATGCACAATGCAAAAAGTTGCTCTGTACCGTGGGTAATTGGTACATCAACCACGCTCATGGTTCACTAAAATTTAACCCTTTGATGTTGTAAATAGTTCTACGAAGTGCCCGTAAACCTGTTTCTTATGGTTTTCCCAACTTGCCAGCATCATTTCCGCAGCCCGGAGACTCTTCACGCTACCAAATGGAGTCCTGGTCCGACGCAACGCTGACGTCTCGGCAACTCACGTCAGCGGGGACGCGTCGGTGAACCTGGGCACACAACAGTATCCATTAACTCTAATTGACAAAGCAATCATATCACTAAACTCTATTCAACGAAGCTTTTACGAAAATAAATTAGTAAGTCATGTACCGATGTTTCTCAAATTTTATGACGGACATGTTTTTGTTCGGGCGGGTGCTGTAAAGCTATTGCATTAAAACATCTCGTCGCCCTTCTTCCCATCCTATACTTCTATTTAGATGTGACTGTACGCCACTTTCATGTTCGGATCAAGCAGTCGACAGCGTGTTTACGTCCAGATGAAGCTTAGGTTGGAGGTGGCTTGCTGTCCATGTAATACTCCCACAAGCACGTAGTGGTTGCTGTCGTCCTTTGTTAGCTTATGCGTCAGATAGCACTCGTGGTCTCCTTGCAACTTTCTTTCACTGTCTACTGACAAAATCATTTCACTCGGTCTACTAAATAACATGAACCAACAGGCTTGTCCTTGTCCTATTTGTCGCTATCTACGTTACGCGCTTGAATTTCAAGTCATCATGAAACACACTCGCCCAATCAGCCATTTTGCCGTTTTGCCATCTTCCCAATAACACTGTTTTTGCTGTCCATTATTTCTTCCTGTATTCGCACATCAACATCTTGCTATAGATTCACATAACCATCTACCTCGCCGGCATTGCCCAGACCTGAGAGGTCCCATGTCTCGGTTGCCAGACCAACTTTGTCGGGTGGCCGTTTGACATTGACGCGAATCAATAGCTCGTTGTTGAAGCGATTATGCTTAGAATGTCATACGTCATATGTTTGAAATTTATTTGTTGATGTTCCATTGTTTGCGTTTTCAAAATGTACTGTGCGTAAAACGAGAAGGGTGTAGTTTATATGCGCTCAACTATTTTCTAAAGGCTTCATTACCAGAACATAGATTAGGTTTTGGGGAAATAAAGTGAAACACATTCTTCCGGAGAGGCCAAAGTATCACGTGGCTTCGAATGCAATGCTTAGACAATTGGCACCCCTTGATTCGTATTTAAGTAGGTTACGCGAAGCGGGAGTTTTTATTTTCTGGCAACGCTCCGTTCTACGATTTCAGGGTGTAGTATTCTGCGAGGGAGTAAATTGATTGGCCCTGTGCACGAATTGGGAAACCCGTGTGCTTAGATTTAGTGCTCGTTAATGTTAGAAATTTCGTTTAGTGCTCGTTAATGTTAGAAATGTAAATTTCCACCAAATAGTCCAAATTTCCGGAGCCCTTCACTATGACCTCTTTCATAATTACATGGTGCTTTTAGGACGCTAAGCCCCAGCAATTATTATTACTAGGTGTACTACAAGTTACGTTTCTCTGAAATTTTGAATCCTCGTTGCTCCACAATGCACCTTGTGAGATATACACATGTTTAGGTAGGTTCATGTTATATTGTTCTTTTGCTTTCTCGTGCTGCCGATTACGTGTCAATATTGCTTCTCGGCGAAAAGGTTATGAATGCTGTACAGTAATAAAAAGGCGACGGACAATTATAGCTTGAGAAGCCGTCAATAAATACGCATTGCTAGAGGCGTGGGAATACTCGAAATACGAAATCAGCACATCTATACACTTTGCATGTCAGTCGAAATTCTGCATATGCGTTCTATTAGCATTTTAGCAGAGGTTCGTCATTGAAGGTTTTCTTACTTTCAACTCTTTTTACCCTCCCAAAGGAGCCGTGTCGACGTACTTGAGGAGGATATTGGTTCGAATAAATCTGCAGTGGGTGCTCAGCTGCTTCTTTCCCGAGAACATCAGTGAATTCCTAAACAAGTGCATGGGAGGAACTTGTGCTCCCTAATCTGCAATCATTCAGTAATAATGTATCAACATTTAGAATAAAAGTAAAGTAGTCGCTCTTGCTGTCTTCAGTATAAGATCATCCGCACAACAGCGCCGATTATGCTGTATTTATGGGCGCGCTTGATGAAGGACTGAGTGAGGCACAAAGTGAGGAGCACATAAACACATAGAAAACCGATGTGTGCCTGGCTATGTCCCTACTACGTCCTGTAGCCTTGTCTTCACCAAGAGCGTCCGAAAATGCGGTATGCTACACCAACTAGCCCAAGAAGCAGCAAATCTATAGGGCAAAGCCACGGCTAGTCATTGTGAAGACTGGAACAATGGGAAAGTGCCTTGCAAAACTACATGAGAAGTGCTATTCGATTTCCTCGTCTGCATTGATAGGGCTTGCCGCGTGTATTGTGAAATCATCGAGAAGGCGCTAGATAGCAGTAACGTATAAACACCTGAGACCAGTGTATAAACAACTGTGACAATATATGAAAATTGGGGACCACATAGTCTGCTTTTCGCGAGTTTCACTTGGCGCTACCTCAGTAGTGGCATCCTTCTTGTAATTAAGCATAGTAGCTTGTTGGGCGAGTTGATTCATTCATAACGTAACTTTTGGTGCGAAATAAACACGAGAGATGGACAAACTATTGCACTTGTCCGTCTTTCTTGTTTATTTCGTGCCAAAACGTACGTTAAGAATGATCCTTCTTGGCTTTTTTATACGTAGCGTAATTCTATATCTAGAATACACAAAATAGGCCTAAACATGAAAGTTGTATGTATGCTTTTGTCACAACATAGCTCTAAAGAACTGCCCTACGCAGGTAAACGATGCAGTAGTTTTGTCGGGGGACTACAGGCTTGATGCCCCGCCACGGTTGTCTAGTGGCTAAGGTACTCGGCTGCTGACCCGCAGGTCGCGGGATCCAATCCCGGCTGTGGCGGCTGCATTTCCGATGGAGGCGGAAATGGTGTAGGCCCGTGTAGTCAGATTTGGGTGCACGTTAAAGAACCCCAGGTGGTCGAAATTTCCGGAGCCCTCCACTACGGCGTCTCTCATAAACATATGGTGGTTTTGGGACGTTAAACCCCACAAATCAATCAATCTACAGGCTTGATGGCTTGTGTTCAGAATCTTGAATACAGCGGTTCACTATAGTGTATTGTGCCGCGGAAACAAAGGTATACAATGCCAGAGCTGTACCAGTTGGCTAGTGTCAGTATTCAACGTTTGAGTTAGGAAAAGCATCTCTAGGTCGTCCTGAGTTCACCATGTCTCAAACACAAGAAATTATTGGGTCATGACAATGTTATACATAGAAGCGTCTTCCATCGGACACCCTTGTTCACGCAACGGATGCTGTAGCCTACCTATTATACAAAAAAACTGTTGCCTCTGGAAAGTTGCGTTGATCATATATCTGTGGTTGGTCAACAGAGACCACCGGATGTCATCAGCGAACGTAACTGCGTAGCGGCTGGTATGCAGTAGGGGCGGATGAAGTGGAAGGAGAATATAAAAACTATCATCACAATTCCAGCACCCTGTAAACTCGTGAATGACACCACTGAAGGGACGACAAAACTAAATGTGCCCGTCTTGTGTACCATCCTGTGTAACGTCCTGTCTACTATACTTGAACATTGTACTTCGAGCATGTCGTAAATAAAATTTTCTTAACTTCACTTGTTTGTCAACCACACTGTCCCATACCATTTTAATGAATTACCAACTAGCCTCCCAACGCACTTGGAAGACAAAACGTAAACGTAGCCACTACCTTTTAGGATGGCTGCGTCACGTTGAAAGGTAAAATGGCCAACGGGCAAGCTTGGCGTTCGATGTTAGCAGCCCTTTTATTAGCTGATCGTGTAAGGATCACTCAAGAAAGACGTATGGGCAGGGTTGCTGTATCTTGAAAGATAGCGCAGAAATACTGAAACGCTTAGAGCAATGCAAAAAGAGGCAGTATTCAGGAGGTAATCAAGAGATATATATATATAAATACACACACACACACACACACACACACACACACACACACACACACACACACACACACACACACACACACACACATATATATATATATATATATATATATATATATATATATACATAGGCAGGCATGATGGTGGAGTGGGCGTAGCGTTGCAAGTAGTCAAGTAGATCCTCCGTAAGCAGTCACAACGTGGTTTATTTAGACGTTTAAGCCAGACTCTGCCTGAAGCGTCGAAATAAACCACGTTAATGACTGGACTGCGCTCACGGATGATCAACTTGGATATATATATATATATATATATATATATATATATATATATATATATATATATATATATATATATATATATATATATATATATATACGAGATGCAACGAGGGCGTTCACATTCTGAACCCGTTGCCACCTTACAGTGACGTCCTTGCTATCAGCAACGTTTTTCAAGTAATCTATAGAAGTGTCATGGTAAGCGAGTCATTCTATTCGTGTGAGGCTGGCTGAATAAGCTCTTAATGAGTTCCCTTTATTACCGGTCTCGCAGGCGGCTGTAGCCGCATGCAACAGGGCCCCCATCCTCATTTAGCCAGAGTCGAAGTATCTCTTACGCCATGGCGCTGCCAGTGGGGATCGTACAAACACAGGAATGGGGATAGAAGAGTAACAGGGGCGGCGGCAGCCGGACACCGAATAACAGATGGACGCGCAAGCGTGCCTTGACTGTCACTGTTTACCAGAGAGCGTTGGCTGCAGCGTCAATGCTACTTTTCGAACATGCGCAATCGCCCCGATTTCCCAAGAGGCGCCGATGGCCGTGGTGCCCAGCCACAAGCAAGTTGCTCGTCTCGATTGCTGTCAGTTGCACATATCGTGTCTCCGTGCGCCGCACGTGCCAGCAATGCCATTAGGGGCGCCTGCAGACACACAGACATGTGAGCTGTCCTGAAGGAAGTGAATACGGAGGCAGTTTTTTTTCCTAATAATTCATGTCGTCTCAGATTCCAGTGGTGCGGACTGAGCCAGGTTGCGTCATCTCTCTATGTCCGACAAAATTACGGCATGCGTATAGGTAAGCAGTAGCCATTAGGCTACCAGCCACGTGACCCTTGATGCGTCACAAAACTAGTGTAGCTGTAATTAAAGGTACATATGCTCTTTTTGCTCCGTATATTGCAGCTGGACATATAGTTTTCATTGGGTAACCTTTCTCGTCCCGCGCCTCCACAGTATGTGTCTATTTGTACTTCACACTACATGTAACTTCGCATCACACTACATATAACTTCACACTACATATAACTTCGAGTTTCATGTGACTGCTTGTAATGTAAACCTTCTACTAGCTAATTCACCTTCCAACATGACTGCAATAGACCCTTCATCACAATAACCTTTTGCCATCGGTGATAAACCCATTTTCATTTTCGTTTTTCGTGATGCCTTTTCTAATAATACTGTTTCCGATAAAGGAAGCAGAAATAAGGGAGTAGTATATAATAATAAAAGTCGTATTTCATGAATAGCCGCGTTTCTGATTCGCCAATTATTGTGCTTATATGCAACTTTGTCTATGGTGTACAGGTACCCGGGCATGTTCCTGGTTATCCTTCCTGCCTCTTCTTTTGTTTTCTTCTCTCCTTCCTCCTACATTTCAACTTATTATTATGTACGAGGATTTTCACTTCTAATTTTGTTTCTTCTCCTTTTTTGTTATTTTTGATGTCCTCTGTAAGCCACTTTTCTCCGTAACGTCTACAAAGGGCCTGTAGATATAGTAACTAAATCAAATTAAAAAAAACTCATGGTTGATCCCTCTGTCATAAAAATCGGTATAAGATGAAAATAAAATTCTTATTCACAGGAGCAATTGACTGAATGTTGTGCATTGGTAAATGATAGCTTGTGTAATATCTGTTGATGTTCGCTCCCAGAAAAATTGTGGGTCCGACTCCCAGGTCATCCAAAATGATAAAATGTTTTTTCTAGATGTTTTTTTAATTTGTCATCTGTACGTGTGCATCTTAACCTACTTGACATCTGTGACAGTAATGATGTCAGCGATGTCTTGGTGGTCCCGGACAAAAACACTTCCGTGCTAATAAAACAGTGACGTCATCATGCCTAGCAGCTACTGTAGGGTACATATTAAAACTGGTAAGCACGTCAAGACAGGCACAATTAAAAGAAACTCAACGGGCACTTGTGTGTTTGTTTTCGTTGTCAACCTCTCAGAGCGCTTGTACGAGTTTCAATATGTCACTTTCCCGAGCAGCTTGAACCCAGCCTCCAGTTCGGTAGGGGGCATAGTGATCTTCTTTGCGGCCAGGTTTGGTTAAGATGCGCTGTTCCAAACATAGCCAGAAGTGCGCTTTTCCAGGTGGGATTTAGAGGAGGCAAAATCAGGAAGCGTCGAGAACGGCTTCACGAAATAAATTCACTAAATCAAAAATACACTACGACCTACAGCCAATTCATAAACGAACGAATGCGTACATGAATTGTGGTGTTCTAAAGTGAGGTAAGAGGCTAACTGAAACAAATCGTGCAATAGCATATTAGAATGCATATAAACGATGATATGGTCAGGTTGTTACTGATAGTTTTAAATTCACACTGTACCATTTTGTAACATCTGTCTTGTTTAGGCTTAGTCGACATTTATGTGTACGTCATCGACGCAAGAATCTTTTTTTTTTGTCGTATGCAAAACGTAAGCGTATCGACGAAATATGTGCTTTAGTTTCATTGCGAAAAACGTCAATAGATTTGTGTCCCAAATATATAAACTCTCAGCCATTTTATCATGAAATAACCTTTTTTATGTCCCATTATCATTCGAGACACCTCTTCTAGAGGAACCCCGTTTTGCTCGCCCAAAAAAACGGACACCATCATTTAATTTTGTAGTTCATAATTCGATCACTAATTACTGGGCAGTTCACACCACATTTCGCTTGTAGCGAGTTCTTTAGATTGGATTTCGGGGGTTAATATGAGTTTCATGAGTCAGTATCATGGTTTTCACTGCTTAGGACAAAAAATGCGAAAGAATGCAAGCTCACCAGCGTACGTCTGCCTCTAGGAATGCATATCTTCAAAGTTACATTGTTTCCACGCTGTCTGCTTTGACCAATGCACCAGGGCTCTCTTGTGCTGTGCAATATCTGCAATGCTAAGCTACGAGCATTTCAGAGCACAAAGGCACAGCTAGTTGGCGTTTCAGTCGGCGTTCCGTGACCCGCTTGCGCAGCTGCAGCAGTTATGACTGCTTGACTACGTCGCCATGAAGCACTAATTTCATCACACATGCTTTCGTCCAGCTGTATGTCACATTTGTCACGGATGCAGTCGCCCCACTTTGCTTGGTGACATTTGTTGCTGTGAGTTCGTTGAGCTCAAGGGTACACGGTAAAGCGGGAATTAAGATAGGACGAAGAGATCAGGAAGAAACAGACGAAAAATGTTTGTTTGTTTAATTACTTCAACTATGCTCTCAGAATACGTAGTCGTACTCTAGCGTCTGCCCTGTTCACTCCTATTCTTTTGGTCTTAAGTCTTTGTTTCGTTGCGCCCTACTGTGGCACTCAAATCTCGGGCAGGTCAGCAGCTCATTTCCTTTGCTCACTCTCCCCCATCTTCAGTAGTGAAGCGTAGGGTAAACTTTCCCGGAACTTAAAACATCATAATAATGAAAGGCAGTAGGGACATAGAATTGAAACAATTTCTTTCTTTCTTTCTTTCTTTCTTTCTTTCTTTCTTTCTTTCTTTCTTTCTTTCTTTCTTTCTTTCTTTCTTTCTTTCTTTCTTTCTTTCTGTCTTTCTTTCTTTCTCTCTTTCTTTCTTTCTTTCTCTCTTTCTTTATTTCTTTCTTTCTGTCTTCCTTCCTTCCTTTCTTTCTCTTGCAGTGAAGCTTATTCTTCTTCTCATTCACCACATATGTATGGGAGGGCGAGCAAGGCACTTACAAAAACGCTGAATATCTTCCCAGACAGAGACAAGTCCCCTTGTCGCAACCTAAGCTCCAGTGACACTTCAGACTAAATTACTTCTCATTATAGCTCAAGCC
Source organism: Rhipicephalus microplus (assembly GCF_043290135.1). Taxonomy (NCBI): domain Eukaryota; kingdom Metazoa; phylum Arthropoda; class Arachnida; order Ixodida; family Ixodidae; genus Rhipicephalus; species Rhipicephalus microplus. Next base: position 241,168,127 of record NC_134710.1, read on the forward strand.
GCTATCGTTCCTTGATATTTTTCTCGTATGTCACATTCAGCCATATTACCTCTCTACCAGATTGAACATAGCAGGGGCGATTTTGCGTCACTGACGACAACACTGACTGTGCCTCTCGACCGAACCCTCAGATCGTTCGTCATTTACTTTGATTAGTTGATAGCATAGTTTTCACTGCTCAGGGCAATAAGTGCGAAAGAATGCTAGCTCACTGACGTACGAATGCTAGCTCACTGACGTCCGGAGCCCTCCACTACGGCGTCTCTCACAATCATATGGAGTTTTGGGACATTAAACCCCACATATCAAATCTTTATATTTTTATGGGTAGTTTAGAAGCCCTCTACGGAGGCTTGCATATGAAATTTGAATGGCACTGAACCAATTTTTAATATTTTATTTATTTACAATATCTTACAAAACCCTCTAACGGCATTGTGTAAAAGAGCGGTACAGATTATACATGATATATATGTATATGTATATATTGATTAATATAGAAAGTACAGTTCATACCATGAATTTATATAAGCCCCATACATACTATGAAACTAAGTTACAATATGTGAAGGCGTGAAGGTCCAATACACAAGATAATTTGACAATTAACTGTAAATCAGCAATAGTGCAAACAAAAAAAAAACTGGCGAAAGAGTTTACTGCAAATAAACGTACAGAAGGGGAAAAAGTAGGAGAAAGGAGGATAAAAGAAACACCGCCAACAGTCTTATAGGCACATATGAATATGAAGATGCAATACAGCAGTTTTCGGTGCAGAAATAATTTAGGAACTTTGCGTGGTCTTACTCTGACGCAAAATTATCTAGGAAATCATTTCACAAATGAATACCTTGTGGAGCACATTCCTAATAATAGTAATAATTGCTGGCATTTTGTTCCCCATAACCACGATATGATTATGAGAGACGTCGTAGTGCGTGTGTGGGCTGGGGTGCTCTGGAAAGTTTGATTACCTTGGGTTCTTTAGCGTGCACCTAAGTGCACGCTAAAGAACCCAAGGTACATGAACATGGTTGTTCTTTGCATTGCGCCCCCGTAGAAATGCGGCCGCCATGGCCGGTAATTGAACCCTCACTCGCGAGCTTAACAACGTGTCATCCTACGGCGGGTAATCTTTCTATTCTTTGCATTCACGTGACCCGTATCTCTGCAACTGCACCGACTGGTTTCTTACAAATTTAAGGAAACGTATGCCCAGTCATTAACGAACCTCACATTCGCGAACGGTTACTCATTAGAAGTTCATGGATATCGCCAATTTCAAAATATGAAGTTGCGAGAAAACTGACGATTTATGGCCACATTTTATGCTTAGAAGGCGAAACGTTTCCTCTATACGCTAAACAAGCTAGGTGCTAGGCAAAAATAAGCTACACAGAATACTATTTAGTTAAAGAAACGATGGTCTCTGGTCTCACGTATCACAGCTGAGAAAGGCCCTCATTCCTGAAGATAACGAGACTGAGTGACCTTCTGCGACAAAGTGCAGTGGATTCTATTATTATCAATGTGCCTAAGGTAGTTAACTCTTCACTTTCCGTCTGTGTTCTCTTTATGTTTTCTCGTTTCTTATATGAAGGGTAGTCAGCTGGACTCTGCCTTTGTTGACGTCCATGGATTCCGTTTTTAATTTCTTTATATATCCCATATTTAAGCATGAAGTGCGCTGAGTCGTCGTATTTTACCCGCGTACTATCGCTTACAGTCAGCGAGAAAAATAAAGTAACTGCATACACGTTCTTTGGGAAGTTGATTAAACAACTGTAATTTCGGCTCTGTTGGGCACCACGAAACAGGACCCGCAATGACTCGTATTATCGTTTGGAAGCGCACCAACGATTGCCAAAAGAACGAATTAAAGAACATGAAGAAAATTTTGTGGGCTCATACGTGATATGTCTAACCGTACGGGACGTAGGTGAAAAGCAGTGAAAAAATAAGGCATTCCTAGCCGGTCATTTTTCTTCTTTCCAGTCTCTTACCCCCTCCCATGCCACCTCTGGGGAATATCCCATACTTTACGCATTCCTCGACATGGTCAAAATTCTTCCACCGCTAGCCATGATTTCCGTGTAATACATTTTGCCCCTGTCCCTCCAAGAAATAAAATATATGGAAGCACTCGTTTTCATGCCCATTCATTTATCTCGACTATCCGCGTGTTTGCTGTCTGAAAGCCGAAGCAAAGTGCGGAATGAGCAGCTCTAGCAGTAGTAATGGCATTCACGCTCAAAACGAAATGATAGGAGCATGACTTCGGTGGTTAAAAAAAGAAAAAAAAAGTATGCGAACACACCACCCGTATTCTGCAACGGCATCTGCTATAAGTGTCTATACTTCGAGCTTCTTGATTTGTAAGATTGTTCTGCTTGATTTTTATACCTTCTGCACAGCGTATTTCTATAGTTCTATGCTTAGAAGATGCTTCCTTTTAAGATCTCAGTTCAACGCCTGCTGGATCTATAGAGAATATGGTGCTTATGATTTTTGAGAAATAATTCCAGAACTATTTTCGAGATATATAAGTCGAGATCCCCGAAAGTGTAGTAACCGTATTCCAATGCTCGCACGGTTTCTAATTTTCTATCTGCAGGGTGTTAGCACAGCCAATAAATCCTGAAATCATTCGTTAGTTCTGCATTAGAGGAATTCCTCGTACACGCTCGTAGGAATGCCGGAAAGCAACATCTTGCTTACGTTCCATTCTTCTTGGTTATTCTTTTTTTTTGTACAATCGTTAACCATGCTCTCGCATTGCATGTTTGGACGATGCTATTTTTCGTTCTAAGCGCGTGTGTGTCGTCATTGAAAGCTTGTAGGCTCGCACGTGCACCTTGCGGAATACTTGCTTTTCCTTCATTTTCTGCCCTTTTCAATTCGGATATATTTGGTCTACTGGTTTTACGTGGAAAATGAAAAAGCGGTGCCGAAAAGTGCTGCTCCAAAGTAATGCGAGATGGAGGCAAAACAATAACAAGGCGAGACACGGGAAACGAGCCTCCATTCAGCGCCCATGAGCGCTCGTTCCGTTTCCTCCTTTGTAATAGAGCGCATAGTAAGAGAATTAGTTGCTGGGCTAGTTCTTTCATAATGCTTAAGTGCATAGCTCGAATTCGGTAAAGAACATAGATGAGCGCAGCTGTTTTCATTTTGCTTTTCTCCACTCTTGTATTTTTGTGAATGCACACGTACACTACGCGTGTATTACGAGGGTTTGAATGTGCTGCGTGTGGTGTGCCATTCTTTCTTTGGTAGGACTGAGTTCACATATTATTTCATAACTTTTATTTCAACTGAATGTCAAGCTTTCTTATAGTGATAACGTGGGTGCATGCCTTTAAAAAAAGTAGCAGGAAAATAAGCCTTTTCGTTCACCATTTTCGTCCAATCACGAAGCAGAGGGCAAGTGAAAAGGGTCCAGCAATTTTGGTCAAATTCCTACTTCACCGTAATTATTTCACCTTAATTTACGCCCTATAAGGCGAGACAAAGAAGCATAATCAACTGCGCACTGTATACGCGACAACTCTTTCGGCGTTCACACTAATTTACTTTATTTTGCTTTGGTCTATCCTTTCCGTTACGCTCGTTTCTGTTTCGCGCTCTCAAAGAAAAACAAAAACCGTCAATTCACATCAACTGAAATCATCAAATTGAAATTAAAGTATTGACATTTTCTTGCAGCGGCCTTGGAGCTTTAGAGACAAGCTCCTTGTTGTCTTCTTTCTGTATGATTGTGCGGAAGCTTCACTAGAGGACAATGCATTTTGTACTTCTGAACCGTTAGAGGAAAGAAACAAGTTTCATAATACTGAATGAATGTCTCCTAACTTCAGTAATCTATTAACGTGTTTGTTTTTTTCGTGACGAAATTCAAGGCCCACTACACTTTTTCTGTAAAAAAAAAAAAACTATAACTCTACGAGGAGCTACCACCGATGCGTCATCGTAATCACCATATACTTTTAACCTTTGAAGGCCCCTTGGACAGCTTTACATGGGAAGGCGTTCTTTTTCATTCGTTTCTTTAAACGTTTCTTTACAATTGATCGAGAGCCGGCCCTCAACTTTCAAAATTGTAGAGGGTCTAGCTTCTCGCCGGGAACATATGAACGGTTAGCAAATGTAAACGCTGGCTAATATATAGAAAATATCTTGTTGGCTATTAAATTTTTTTGCAATGTCATATACGACTCATATCTGGCGAGAACGATCTTTCAATGAAGCTATTACAAAGAATAATTTTTCATATCGTGTTTCAATAAGGATCGACAAGGCACAATGCTGTTCATAAAAAAAGAGAAAACTAAATTAGAATAATAGCACGTCTCTGTAAAGTGCGTTAGCGTATCACTTGTAGAAGCTTCAGGAGATTATTATGTCAGGATTTCCCTTGCGCCATAGCATGTGTCGCTTTGCCGTTGTCACTAGTGACTTCATGTCGTTGACGTCGTCACTGTCATACCACCGTCATTGATATTGTCGTTTTGGCGTTTCGCTATTCGAAGTCAACAGATTTTTATGTTATAACCCTACGTGACACTTTTCACTTTGCTGTTCACTAGTTCTGGGGAATGCTGCTAGACCTCGTGTTGAGTTAGGTCAGGTAACTCATGTTTCATTTACAGCAGCTTTCAACGGGGAAAGAAGATGTGCATGAATATTTGACATCTTCCGCAGCTCTTGAACACGCGAGTAACGGTGCTGAGGATCTGCCCGGACCGTGTGCGGCGTCCATTATGTCGATGTTTCCCTTCATACGTACGTTCTCAGTGGCGCGCACCATTCCCATGACAGTCATGGCTGCACTGCATGTATGAAGTGGTGAACGCAAGCAGCACATCCTTCCCTCTTTGATTATTCAACAGCGCAGCTGTTAATGCCAGCCGTAAAAACTCTTTTTGTGTGTGTGTCCGTGTATAGGAAAACCACGAGTACGGCAGGTGCGAGCGTTAAATGAAAACAAAAAGTGCTGCACGTGACACACGGAAAAGAATTAGAAAGAAGAAGGCGTACAGATATAAATGTAAACAGGAAAAAAATAGAGAGGGAGAGAGATGGGAGAAAATGCGAACGAAAGAAAGACAAGAAGATAATAGAATGAAGTAAAGGGAACAAGAACTTGATAAGATAGATAGACGCAAAAAAGAGATAGAAAGATCATACAAAAAAAGACATGATCAAAAAAGAGTTCGAAAAAACAGAGACCAAGACCTAGATAGAAAGGAACACAGAAATAAAGAGAAACAAAGAAACAGAGAGAAATAAAGAGGCGGAGAAAGATATGAAAACAGAAAACGGCAGAAAAACAGGGAGCAAGAGAGAATGTGAAGTAAAAATTGGAAAGACAGAAAAATATATGTAGAAAGAGCCAGAAAGAGAATAGAGAGACAAATGAAAAAAGAAATATACAGTAACAGGAACAAAAACGAGAACAGGAAATCAAAACAAAGAGAAACAAAATTTAAAAAAAACAAGGCAGCCCAGCTGCGGTCTTCCTTTGGGCTTGGCACCAGTCCGAAGTTGCCAGAACTTTTTTATTTTGGTGTTTCTACCTCTAATCTGCTCCTGGTTACATGTTCCGCTTGACCGTCCGGGAGCAGCGTTCATAGGTTCTTCAAAGAAAAGCTGCGCCATAGATCTCCCAAAACATTCTTTTTTCCACTAAAAGCGAAGATGATTAGAACGACCTTCAGGCACGCTGCCTTGTCTTACTGCGTGAATTGGCTATCTGATACGGCTTAGTCATGGTCAACTTCCCAGCCTTTTTTATTATCAGCACACTTTTATTGTTTCCGTAACGCATATATGGGATTAATTTTCCTGGGTGAACTGATGCGTAATGTGCTCCGTTGTTGTTCGTGCGCTTTTTACAGTGTGGCGTGTACACCAAATCATGTATACTGCCGACATATACTGACGAGGAACAACATAGGCCTTAATTGTGACTGATCACTTGTTACTTACAAAATCATATTACCGTATATAGGAGGAACGTAGCAAGAAATTTTTCACGAAGATCAACCAACTTCACGATTGTTCATGCAGAATTAAAAATTTCGGGGTGGAGGGGAATCGGGGGCGGCCCCTTTTCTTTCTGGCTACGCCAAAGCTATATACGGCATCTATGGCATCCCTATCGTGATACCACCTTTGAATACACTGACGTTCGAGTGAAGTTGCCGAAAGTCCTCATATATAGCTGTGTTAGGCGATATCTTCAGCTAAGCCACAATATGAGATGTTTCAGCGACGGCAGTCTTTACGTATATATAGTACACGCTAAAGGTGGCAAAGAAAGGCGCAGCGGCAGCTTTGGCTTGACATGGGTAGGCAGCAGGGGGAACAAAATAAAACTTCCTTGTGTATCATTTATTAAACTAATTGAGTAATATCAGATATAACTACCTTTTTAATTATTATTGCTAATTCATTATAGCTAATTAGTAATTTGTAGATATGGGCAAAATGATAATAAATTAGCTTCATGGCTCCACTAAACGAGAGTAAATGCACGCTTCCAAAACAAAAACCGACCATGAACGTGTCATTTCTAAATAGTCCGACATCCATATTTATTTCATTATGCTTGAGCGTTGTTATCACAGTACGTGGCTTTAAAGAGTCTTTTTTTTATTTATTAGGCAAATGATGAAAGCAGTGGCATGTTCTTCAGCATGCGAGTAGCGTAAGTAAAGCGATCGCAGAGCAATGAACGCAAACTATTTTTCCGAGCTTTTGCTTTTATTTTTCCAAAGCCTTTGTTGGTGGTGAAGGGTGGCACTAATTAACTATTTCTCCGGACGTTGTTGTGAGCGGCATCGGTGATTATGGCGGAAGCTGAGTAGAATTGCTGCACTCGAGGACTAACAGTCCTTTCTGTGCTTACACACGAATTTCGCAGATTTAAACTGCGACGAGTTGGAGCCACTGGAGAACGGCCAGTTCCGGGTGAGTGGCGACTACTTCGGGGCACGTGTGTACTACGAGTGCGCCGACAACTTCTGGATGTCCGGCCCCAAGGAGCGCATGTGCCAGGGCGACGGTGGCTGGAGTGGCCGAGCGCCCGAGTGCAAGAAACAACGTGAGTGGCATGCATACCCATTGTAATTGGAAATACGCACAAAACCTGTGACTATTTGATATACATATTAATTCGTTGTAGCTGTAATTAGCAGTCCCTTCAGTGGAACCGGCACTAGCTAAATGGGATATAGTATAACGTCGTTGGCGCGGAATACGCATTGTCCCCGTCAACGGGGATTCAATGTGTCCGAAGTTCGACAGGTTTTCCTTTCTCTTGAGCTTTCAATAAAATCTAATGGGAAAACAAGAGCTCAATTTCTGCTGCATTAAAGTCGAACGCACCAAAATTCACACCGACTCTCTCGAATAATGAACGCGCCCCACATGCGTCAACCTCGCGCGCAGCACGTACACACGCAGACACGCAAGCATAAAACGCAGATGATGACATAAAGTTAACTCATGTGGCTGTGAAAATGAAAGAACAAAGAGGAGGCGTTTGTGGGCCTGCAAGCTTTTTCATATTAAAGGGCCCCTAAACCACCCAGAGATCGAAATTCAGGTGTGGTGTTGTAGATGTACATAAGTAGTCTACAGTGAACACGTGCCATGAGAATTTTTCGGAACGCTGCCGCAATAGCTTGCTTACATGCACTTAATTATCAATACACTGCGATTGTTTAGCTGTTTCTTTTCCTCCGTTAATCAGCTGGTCTCCTCTGCCTAAGCCGCTTTACCCTCTTCGCCGGGTGCCCCTCACATTCTCACGTGACAGTCGTGATCGCCGACACACTCTTCCGGTTACCGATACTCCAACCTCGCAACTTCTTCAGCCGCCTGCTGCTGTTGCCGTACCAGCCCATGTCGGTATGAACCCTGTGTTAGTATACGTAGCGATTCAGCAGTTGTGATACGCGCCATAGTTTCAAATTCTCAAGCGCACACTCGCGGGCTGAATGACGAAGAACAGCAAGTAGCATGGGCAGCTGCTGCAAACTAATTGTAACTCCTTGGTTCTTGTTAGACACACCGTAGTATCGATTCTCAACAGCATTACTGATGCAACATGTCGACCTCGAGTACGTCCCCATAAATGTCATAAAGGCCCGGAGAAAAGAAGGCATTGTTTCTTGAAACTTGTGAAGCGCCCACGGCTCGTATAGCGCTGTTACAAGTGGCATCGGTGATCATCGCGGTATTCTGAACACGATGCGCTTGTTTACTTGAAGAGTGTTAAAAAATATCGGACGGGGCCCTTGAAGATAAGCTGATGATTATGGTGGCTAATTACATTCAAACTGATCTTGTTGTCCTTTCATGAGAATATTGGTGTGTTTTACTGGTATACGAATAGCGAGAATAATATTGACGCCACGCTTGTGTTTCGTCTAAAGCTGTAGATCAGAGTAAAACCTGAGCCAACTCCTGAATCTGTGGTATATAAATATGAATATTTACTGCGCGCTAACCAAAGACCTGGGTACTGACAGAACGACACTGCACTGAGACATGTTTACCGATGAGAAACTAAAATAAGCTATATTGGTGTTTGTCCTCAGCCTGAAATTGCTTCCGGGCCAAATATTTGGCTTCAACAAGGGCAAATATTTAGCTGTAACCCTGTAACCACTTTTCTTGGGCCTGAACAAGCCTTGTTTGAACAACACAAGGGCAGCTATCGATTAAATTAGGCTCGCTCCTTTTTTTACGCTATGTTCATACACAAAGAAAGCGGGAATTTCTTTTCGAATTATGCCTTTTATTGAAGTAATTGTTTTTAAATATATAATGTCTCCGTGTGAAGATTCAGTAGCCTGCGGCATTTATTACTGTGTCAAGGTATGTAATTGAATTACGGTAGGGTTCAATTAAAGAATGGTCCTCTCGAATACCATGGTCCTTGCGCTGCTGCTAAGACCGCTTCGTATACACAGATCCAGTTATATGATAGCGGGGGGGGGGGTATTTTTGTCTGTTTTAAGTAATCCAAATTAACGCATATGCACACTAAAATTTTAATGACAAAACCTGTCCTTCCATTCGTTGCAACTACGCGTGCTTGGTTTTCGACTAAGGACAGCGTCACAAGACGGACAACTCTGTTCTGATAATTGAAAAATAAAAGAGTGTTGTCTGCAGTCCGACCCAGATGACTCAATTGTTTAGGAGGAGCTGCAATTACAGCCTCCTAAACTTTTATGAATGTAATCAGTACAGGTAGCCCATGAAGCATCATGTTCAAAGAGCAAGTTGTGTCAATTCTCCAATAAAATCTATCTGCGTTTGTGAAGATAAACGAAAGATAACATCGAGCGCGCAAGCCACTGAAGAAGCTCGACAGTCTCCTGTAACCTCATTGAAAAAGACTGATATTGTTATACCGTTCAATGGTACACATCTTTTGTGGCAACCACATTTAGAGCGCTTTCACTGAAAGGCTGCTTTATTCTATAGGCAGATATAATCTTAAAATTTTCTTCTCTCAATTGCATTCGTGCCTTATGTCTTTAATTTCTTTATCTTTTGAATTCTTTTCAGTGACCACCATTTATGACCGGTTGGTGCCGGTAAGCACATGGTTGTAACGTTACTCGGAACAACTGTGGAAGCACAAAACTAGATAGTATTGAAACGTAATCGTTCCATTGTGCCAGGCTCAGAAGTAGTCGTTTGTAAATTCCGTGCACTCATATTTATCAAAGTGTCAAAGCATTCCAAACCAAGCTATGAGCTTTTTTATTTATTTATCTATTGACTTCAATAGATGAAATTTCACTGAATGCCTTGGCTAAGTTAGTACTGCGTCATCTCCATAGTAACGGATCTTGAAAATTGAAAAAAGTATATAGTTTACAGAGGGTTGCTGTGCACAAAGGAAAGCATATAAAAAAGTCAAATGGTGGGCATATTTGAAACCACCATCCACCATATTAGTGAATTATTTTGTGGGTGGATACTCGATAGCGGATACTTGATAGCGGGTGTTGCCGTAGAGTCGATGATGGATCAGGTTGGCGGATGGGCAACGGGCAGTGAATACACATGAGGGAAGTTAAGCACAGAAAACAAATTTTCGACTTGTGTTTTGAAGCCACACAGGCAATATATAGTAATTGCATCAAACAACAAACAACCTCACTCGGGGAATACATTATTCACTTTTATACATTTCTTGATGTGCTTACTCCTTTGCCAATACAAACAGCTTTTGCAGAAAACTTTAGCAGAAATCCTTCATCTCTGCATGACGGTAGTCCTTCGGTGGCACCGGTTGAAGTGATTAACAAAGAGAATCATTTCTCCAAGCCACTTAAAAGACAATAAAAATTATAATTACAATGTAGAAATGTAATTTTTAGTTACTCAGCATATTGATGAGTCATACATACACTGCTACTTTTGCGCAACGAAGTACACATAGGGGGTGCTTGTTGTAGGTGAAGCAGATTGTTGGGCTAGTTGGTTTATAGATACGGCACGCACGCTTAATCTGGGTGAGAACAACACAATAGAACATGGAAATAGACACACACAAGAAGCAATCAGTGTGTTTATATTCAGCGCTTCATGCGTGTGTTCCTATGTTCTATTGTTTTGTCTTCGCGTAGTTTAAACGTGTCTTCCATGACACAGTACAATCTTACTACAAATCACTTGAGCTGGTCAACTTTTACCGGCTGTTATTGTGGTATTCTTTATTTGTTTCTCAAGTCGCCGTAAACGAAATTGTGTTGGAATTGCCAGTAGCCCTCGCAACAAGCAGGCAGCTTTACTTGAAGGCAGCTTTTGAACTAAATGTCGTTAAAATCACCGTTACTTATGTAGGAAAATAACCTTCCATTTACATTATAAACACACGATCCGCTAGCCCGAACCGAGCAAAAAAAAACATAACAGAACCACAGCCTAAACTTACACACAATGCCGTGGCAAAACAAATTCACAGAGCACGATGCCGGAAGCCAGCCAGTGGAGCTACACAGCCGGTAAGATCACGTTACTAGCACCCTCCCCCTTCACCCTCGCCTTCCGTCGAAGCCCATCTGGAACACATTCTTATCTTTCAGATGTGGCTTCTGACCAAATTCTTGTTGGTTCTGAAACAAAAAAAAACATAAAAGTGCTCAGAGGTGATAGCGTAAGGAGTTCGATAATGCCTCACCAAATGGCACTGAATAAGCACTAAGCAAATATCGGCCAATGCAACTAATCGAGCCCCACAGGTTCCCAGCCCCCGAAATTTCTTTTAATTTAGTTATACCAAATTCAATGATGTTTGCTAAATATCTGCGTAATGCGGCACCATCTTGGCGATAAAGTTTGGCGAAAACGAGCAGGATTTTTGACCAAAAGAAGACGGCTAGTCACCGGCTGGCAGCATGTGGAAAGAGGTGACACGGGGGAGAATACGCCGCCAGGGAAACGAGGAGGAGTATAGAAAGCTTGTTCGTGGTTTGTCTGTGGGGCAGCCGGTGGCCGGGACAAAAAAAAAACGCAACAATATTTGCCATACAGCAACAATAATGATGGTCGAGTAGACAGGAGAAGGCACCCCTCCCCCCCCTGAAGGGAAATTCTGCGCAGGCCTATGAGAATAATGCAATATCACTGACACAGTAACACTCACAGCCACCTACCTTTACCAAAAATAAACAAATAAAACATGCTCGTGGCTTACACTTGTGACGTCCGCCAGTGTTAGAGTGACGGGAGGAGTCGTCATTGGCTGACAACTCTTTTTGCAGGCATTCCTCGATCTGGAGGCAACGTGGTGAGTTTCCGACGTGCACGAACTGTCACGTCGATTCTTCATGCCCCAGGACGCGTTGTCAGAAGCTAACCCGGCGCTGTTAACGACGGTGTGCCGAAGCATTAGAAGATGGTGCATGCTAAGACTAACTACGTTTATCAGCAACACAGGAGTCGTACTTGGGGAACTGGCGGCCTCTGATTGATTTGTGGGGTTCAACGTCCTTTAACCACCATATGATTAGGAGAGACGCCGTAGTGGAGGGCTCCAGAAATTTCTACCACCTGGGGTTCTTTAACATGCACCCAGATCTAAGCACACGGGCCTACAACATTTCCGCCTCCATTAGAAATTCAGCCACCGCCGCCGGGATTCGATCCTGCGACCTGCGGGTAAACACCCGAGTACCTTAGCCACTAGAATACCGTAACGGGGCAACTGGTGGCTTCTGCTCACTCAGTTTTCACATACCGCACGTCATATTCATTCAAGAAGTTTCGCCTAAGTCCATTACCGCATCATAAATCACAATAACGGCATGCAAAAAAATTATCTGCTTCAGCAGGAACACAATCACCACGCCAAGGCCACGTTGTGGCAGCACGGCGCCATGTCAAGAAAAAAAATGTCGCAAGACTACAGTGGTGACGCTAGTGGTCACAGCCTCAGGGCCTAAAAGAAGTTCACTTCCGATACTGTCGAATGTGACGTCCTTGCCGCCATGGTGGTTTTGCGTAGCTTATCCTGTATAGTGCATGGTCATTTTTCTCACCTACCATTCCCTCGCTGCTTTCAAGTATACGCACGATAATGAGCCCAGTGTCCTACCACTATATCCACTGTTTTGCTCACACTCTCCGCCCTCTTTCCACTATGCCATCTAGCGTACAACGTGCCACCGACCACTGTACACTATTACCATAATGGTTTCCAGTATATGGTAGCTTTTCCGATAGGGTTATACGTTCGCTTACATTCCATCTACCTTAACAACTGAGGCCCGTTTTTACACAGAAGACCATTCAAACAATTGATTGAACCACCTTCAAATCAGACGTGGAAGAGGCTTGCAGCGAGGACCTATGATCTGGGTTGGAAGAAACAACTAGCAGCATAATGAAAAACGCCTCTCGAACGTTGATGATGACCTCTACCACGCGAAACAATTTTGACAGAAAGTTGGAGCGACTTCGAGCACTTCGACGCCTGATGGAGTGTCGGTATCGGCGCACGAAATCAATCCACGACCTCAGGGCAGCCACGAGGGTGCAAAAGAAGATTAAGCGTCGCATTGAAAGATTAGCGTTGGAACGTTCGACAACTTTTTGTCGGACACTAGAACCCCGCGAGCCACTTTCTCACATTTGGAAAACGGTACAAGGTTTGCGTCGCCTTCCGGAACAGCGGTTTCTATTCTAAGTGCTCACGCTTTTTCAAGGGCGGCCAGACGTCGATGTCGCAGATTATTTTTGTGCATGGATGTCCAACTTGTCCAGACTCGTCCCTAGTCGTAAGTGGCATCCCCCATTCTCGTGACAGCCACGTGGATCTTCTTTTTACGATGAAGGAGCTCCAGGAAGTACTAGTTCTCTGCAGGTGTTCCACCTCGCCTTGGCACGATGGTATCACATACCAAGCGTTGCGCAACCTCGAAGAATGTGCAAGGAGACTTGTTGCGCCTTTAGAACTCTTTATGGCAGCATTGCAATGTCCCTGACGACTAGAAAATAAGCCATTTGGTGCCCCTCTTGAAGAAGGGTAAGTCTCCACTCGAGCTTGCCTCGTATCGTCCAATAGCACTGGCCAGCTGTGTAGGAAAGGCCATGCTACGCATGATTCTTGGAGTGATATCCTTAGCACTGCAAGATCTATCCGAACTTAATGACCGTTTTTCAACGTGGCCGTTTTTTCATGAACAACGTAGTTCACCTCGTTTCACATGTTCCACACGAAAAGTCCCGTAAGCAACCACCTGCGGAATTGTGAATTGTTCCTTGATGTTAAAGGCGCTTATTATAACATTTCAGATGAGGCCGTTCTCGATGCTCTTTCGGCTGCTGCCCTCGGTGGCCAAGCTTTTTTTGTGTATTGGAAGGTATCTGGCTGCAAATTCATTCTTTGTGTCAACAGACGATGGTCCAATATACATCCAGGGGCATCCCTCATGATGGAGTCTTCAGCCCGGCGCTATTCAATCTCGCACTTGTTGGCCTAAGTGAATGATTGCCAACTACCATCAAGCTGATCTAAAAACTGGCTAACGTCCCTTTACTTCCGCTGATTTATTTCCTCTCCCTCCTCAATACACACAGACGACATTTGTGTCGTCGTCAGGTACGCGCGCGGCTCCAAAGAGCAAAAACTTTGACAGCGAGCTATTTGTACAAACAATCCCTGAGCATATTACCTGAAAAATATACACTAGTGGCCTTCATTCTAAAACGAATGGCGCCTCATGTTATCTCAATCAACTGGTTGTCCATTTATTACTGTGAAACTCACAAGTTTGTTGGCGTAATCATTGGCAGGAGCTTCTGCTGGACCCGCACATGCCCTACATGAAGCAGCGTTTGACGACAATTTCTCAGCTGTGAAAGTTCTTGGCATGAAAGACTTCGGGGATGTCAGTAGACGCGATGCTGAAACTCTACAAAGTGCTGTTTTTCAGTTTTTTTATATATAGGCTGCTTGTGCTAAGCAATACTTTCAAAACAAATAGGTTTCTGCAGGGAGTCCAAGTTCAAACCCTCAGAGTGTGCCTTAGTTTGTCCAGATGTACGTAAAATGAGGCAACTATTGTGATTGCTCATGTCCATTCAATGCACACTCATATAGCGGTCCAAGTCATGAGGATGCACGTCAGACATTTCCCCCATGCTCCCAGTCATCACCTTGCCGCACTGCATTCAGACAGATGCCAAGCATCGTTGGCTAAAACTGTTGTCAAGTACAACGACAAACTTCCCTCAGGCTTCATCATGGTGACTTAGTCATCGATGCCTTCGTGTGCCTTATTTGACTCACATTGCATCTTATTGTGCCAGGAATTTGGAAAAAAATAGAGATGTCACCTGTGCTGAAGCAACTCTCCGTGCTTTAATGCACGAAAGGTATGTGGAGTATATGTATATATATACATATATATATATATATATATATATATATATATATATATATATATATATATATATATATATATATATATATATATTCAAGAAAGTGGCGGGGCCTCCATGCTAGCTCAGTGGTAGAGCATCGAACGCATTATTCGAAGGTCGCAGTTTCGGTTCCTGCACACGGCAAGTTATCTTTTCAGCCACTTTTCTTTCTTCACATTTACATTAAAATTGGTCTACTAACTTCCCCTATACTTTTCTTGGCATTATTGTCTGTTATATCTCATTACCATTGTGTCGAAATACGGAAAAAACGAGCCTTTAGGTAAAAACTTTTCCTTCTCATATATATTGTCACGGCTAAAGGCCGGGCAAGAAGACAGAGGACGACGAAGTGATGAGCGTCGACAGCACTTACGGTTGCTCCGAGGAAGACGACGTCGAAGCGGCTGCTCTTTTGTTCTGTTCATACAGACCTTGTTTTTGCTGGTCGCACCGTCGTCCTGTATTCTGTTCTTTTCATGTCGCGACATTGGTGGAGGTGCTGGACTTCTCCAACTGATGCTTGGGACACCTCCGTGCCCTAGAACTTCGAGTTCACCACCGCAACCCGTTCCTGCAGTGGATGCTCCTCTCCACCGCGACAGTCGCCGATAGCGAGGCCTTAGTCCTGAGGCAACCCTCGTGAACTTCTCCAGCAACACACCATGCCTGGAGAAATGGCTACTGGAAGGTCTTTACAGCTTGCTGTTGAGCAGCCTCAAATTCCCGAGACATTTCACGGTGAGGTCTATGAAGACGTTGAGGACTGATTAGCCCAGTATGAGCGAGTCGCCAAGACTAACCGCTGGCCCACTGAACAAAAGCTATCGCGCGTCTACTTTGCTTTGGCAGACAGTGCTCGTGCGTGGTACGAGAACCACGAGTCAACGCTGTCTTCGTGCGATGACTTTCGGCAGCGAATTCTCGGGACATTCGCAAACACCGACTGCCGGAATTCTGCTCTGCAGCTCATCGAGGCACGCATACAAAAATTGAACGAGAGCGTTGCCATTTTTGCGGAGGACATGACCCGCCTATTTGGGCGGGCTGACCCCGAGATTCATGAAGGTAAAAAACTGCGACATCTGATGAGGGACGTCAAAGAAGAGCTGTTTACCACTCTCCTATGCAACCCGCCAACAAGCGTAGCGGAATTTATCAAAGAGGCTACAACAATCGAGCGAGCACTGCAGCAACGGCGCCGATACCACAACGAACCGAACAACACATCTCCCAGCCTCTCTGCTTCGACTGCCAGCAGGGAGTGTTCTCTGCGTGAGCTCATTCGTGAGGTCCTTCGTGAGGAGATCCGAAACCTTCTTGTGACTACGCAAGAAAATACCGTGGTTTGCGTTGAAGAAGTTGTGCGGCAAGAACTCCGCCAGGCATTTTCGTTGCCCAAATCATTTTCAGACCAGCAATCTGTAAGCTACGCACCAGCCGTCCGTCATCCCACTCCAGTTACGTACAACTCGACACCACTGGCTTCTCGCGACGTCAGCCAAGCGTCTTACAACGAGCCGTGGACCCCAGCTTCCAATCTGCCGCTTCCGTATCCACAGTTTAACGTACCTATGCAAACGTCGTCGATGTACACTCCACCGACATCTGCATCTTGGTCGCAAAGAATGCCCAACAGTCGACCATTCATTCGTAAGACGGACTTCTGGTGCACCATCGACCATCGACCGCTTTGCTTCCACATCGGAGAAGCTGGCCACGTTTTCCGCATTTGCCCATACCGTGACCATAGACATAAGAACTTTGTACAAACCTCCCCTCACGCTTATTTCGATAACTGCCGTGACAACAGTGCAGGCCCGCAAGCACAGCATCCTGATGTGCCGTATCGTCGACCCGACTCTCCTTCACCTGCACCTACCTCACCGCAGCAGCGCAGTTACGTCGAGGTGGCCCGGGGCAGATTCCCTAGCTCTCGTCGGGGAAACTAACAGCAGCGACCTTTGGGGGGAAGGTTGCCGCCCATCGAGATGCTATCACACCCCCAACATCTTCAATACGACGCCATACGACGGATGATACCACGGATCGTACGACGAACGATACTAAGGACGATACGACGCCACCGACATCAACCGAAATCGTAAGCGCTAATCTAGACATTTGTATCAACGGACGCCCAGTAACAGCGCTGGTAGATACTGGCACGGACTTCACTATTATCAGCCGTAAACTCGCCGACTGCCTAAAGAAAGTCAGAACAATATGCACGGGCCCGCACATAAGAGACGCAGGGGGTCAATTAGTGACGCCGATGGGCAAATGTACCGCTCGAACTAATATTGGTAGTTTAGATTTCGTCGTTACTTTTGTAATTTTATCGGAGTGCTGGAAAGATCTAATTTTGGGCATAGAGCTCCTGCGTGATTACAGAGCCGTTATCAACATTCCTGAGAGATCGCCTATGTTTTGGATGACCCCAGGTTAAGTTTCGGATGGGCCTTCTACAGACCAGCGACGTAAACCTTTGCGCGTCTTCGACGACGACGTGACCATCCCGCCGCAGTCTAGTGCACTCGTGGCTGTGACATTGGACACGTCGAGCAATTCTGAAAACATCACCGAGCAAATTCCAACACTGCTATTCAGCCATGGTTTATCTATCGCAAGAGGCGTCGTGAGCATAAAATTCGCACACACGCACGTCCTTGTGACGAACTTCAGCTCCGAACACCGACATCTGACGAGGGACATGGCTGTCGCATACATTGAAGAGCTCGCCGAGATGACAGACTGGCTAACTCTTGAGAAAAATAATTCAACTGATCTGCCCCCCGTACCTCTATCTGTTGATATTGGCCCAAGTTTGCTGCCGGCACAAAAGCAAAGTATATCCTGCAGCTTATTAACCAGTTTGAAGATTGTTTCTCTTCAACGTCCAGGGTCCATCCAACGCCACACACGAAACATCGAATTATAACAGACGACATGACCAGACCCTTCAGGCAAATCCCGTACCGGGTAGCTCCACGGGAACGTGAAGCTATTGAAAACCTGGTACGACAGATGCTTGAAAATTACGTTATTCAGCCGTCGAAAAGCCCTTGGGCTTCGCCGGTTTTATTAGGGAAGGAAAAAGACGGCACCTTACGTTTCTGCGTGGATTACCGCAAGCTAAATCAGGTGACAAAAAAAAAGACGTCTACCCACTTCCGCGTATCGACGATTCACTCGATCGACTACGGCATGTGCGTTATATCTCGTCGATGGATCTAAGGAGTGTGTATGGGCAGATAGAAGTCGATGAAAGAGACCGAGAGAAAACAGCTTTCGTGACACCTGATGGCCTTTTTGAATTTAAGGTACTTCCATTTGGCTTGTGCTCAGCGCCGGCAACGTTTCAGCGGCTAATGGATACCGTACTATCAGGCCTCAAGGGGCAGACGTGCTTAGTGTATTTAGATGACGTCATCGTATTTTCTGCCACATTCGACGAACACGTTACGCGACTGCACTCAGTATTTCAAACTACCTGTTCCGCTGGACTAACACTTAAGCCAGAAAAAATGCCACTTCGGCTTCGAAGAGATTGTGTTCCTGGGGCATCTTGTCATCAGTGAAGGTGTGCGGCCTGATCCTGAAAAAAAAATAGCTGGCGTTACGAATTTTCCAGCGCCAACTGACAAAAAGGTGGTCAGATGGTTTTTAGGCCTGTGTGCGTACTACGGATGCTTCATTAAAAATTTCTCGCGCATTCCCTCGATTTTGACCCGCCTTGCAAGAGAAGACGTCGCATTCGTGTGGAATGAAGAACAGCAAAAATCATCCGACGAGCTGCGGCAACACCTTCAGAACCCACCAGTCCTCGCACACTTTGGTGATGACACCCCGACAACAGTGCACACCGACGCTAGCAATTTCGGCTTTGGAGCTGTACTCGTGTAGTGGCAAGAAGGCGCTGAACGAGTAACTGCTTACGCAAGCAGAACTCTTTCACGTGCAGAAGAAAATTATAACACCACGAAAAAAGAGTACCTTGCGGTAGGGTGGGCCGTTATGAAATTCCGCCCATATCTGTATGGTCGTCCTTTTAATCTTGTCAGCGACCATCACTCTTTCTGCTGGCTGACAAATTTAAGACTCTTTAGGTTGGCGCGCTGGAGCCTGAAGCTTTAAAAATTTGACCTCACGGTTCTCTACAGATCGGGGAAGCGACATTCAGACGGCGATTGCCTTTCTCGCGCGCCATACGAACCTGTAATGGCAGCAGATGACGATACAGCCTTTGTCGGAGTTGTAAACACGGCTACTATCGCGCAGCTGCAATGAGATGACCCGGAACTAGGACCCATATTTTGTTTTTTGGAGGGTCAGACTTTAACTGTACCTAGACTGTTTGCGAGAGGGCCTTCATCATTTTGCTTGCGCAATGACGTCTTGTATAAGATGAACTTCACGTAAAACGGAAACGACTACTTACTCGTCGTGCCAACATCTCTACGGAGTGAAGTATTACAGGCATGCCACGATGAACCAACATCCGGCCACTTGAGTTACGCGCGTACGCTGTGCAGAGTGAGGCAGAAATACTATTGGCCAAAACTGACGGCGACCGTTCAACACTATGTTTGGACGTGCCTTGATTGCCAGCGCAGAAAAGTCCCCCCCCGTCAAACCAGCAGGCCTCCTCCATCTTATTGACGTGCCTGTTACTCCATTCGCTCAAGTAAGAATGGATCTTCTGGGCCCATTTTCCACCTCATCGGCAGGTCGAAGATGAATTATAGTAGCCACCGACTACTTCACTCGTTACGCCATAACCAAAGCTCTGGAGAGGGGCACGGCAAGTGAAGCAGCCTGATTTTTCGTGGAGAATGTGGTTCTGAGGCATGGCGCTCCGTCAGTGGTAATAACTGACAGGGGAACTGCATTCGCAGCCGAACTATCATAGACGGTTTTAAGACTTAGTGGCACATCGCACCGGCGAACAACGGCGTATCTCGGCAAGCGAATGCTCTTACGGAGCGTCTCAACAAGACACTTGAGGATATGCTCTGCATGTACGTCGATGTGGAGCATAAAAACTAGGACGAGATCTTGCCGTATGTAACGTTCGCCTATAACACGGCCCATCAAGAAACAACAAAAACAACGTCATTCCGCCTTCTTCATGGTCGTGAAGTCACGACTATGCTGGATGCTATGCTGCCACACGAGTGCAAAAACGTCGAGAAGGATGCTGATTATATCACCCAGCTTGCCGAAGAAGCCCGACAACTTGCACGCCTACGTATTAGTCGCCAGCAGGACTATGATTCAAGACGGTACAGCCTTCGTCACCGACCAGTTTCATACGAGCCAGGAGAAAAAGTTTGGGTATGGACTCCTATTCTGCACCGTGGCCTCTCAGAAAAACGATTAAGACGGTACTTCGGGCCCCATAAAGTTGTACGCCGTCCTAGTGACAATAATTATGAGGTTGTTACTCATAATGCACATTCCTTAAGGCGTCGAAGGCATGCTTCAGAAGTTGTGCACGTTGTCCAGATGAAACCTTATTTTCTCCGAATGAACTCATGCGTTTCCAACGAGTACAAACCAGTTTGATCATGAAGCATCGGGACGATGCTTTCTCGAATGGAAGGCTAATGTCACGGCTAAAGGCCGGGCAAGAAGACAGAGGACGACGAAGTTATGAGCGTAGGCAGCACCCACTCCGAGGAAGATGACGTCGAAGCGGCTGCTCTTTTGTTCTGTTAATTCTGTTTTGTTCTGTTGAAATATTCGTTACATCTAGATGTTCAATGCTCGCTTTTTGTTCTAGATTTTTTAGGTATGTGGATGTATTTATTTATTTATTTAATTATTGCATACTGCAGACCCTTAGGTCCAAGCAGGTGGGCAGTTTCCACATTCTAGACGTAGCAATGAAAGCGCTTGCGTTATCTTGATAATATATCCTTTTTTTATATAACAAAACGCTAGTGATATCTTTAGTCGCCTATCTCTTCATTACGAGTAGCTGTATTTTTGCTACCGCTACACTTAGAAGGCGAATTAGTTCATTGTAAATATGTGTTTTATTTTTTTTTAATATTCATCAAATTTATAAAAAATTGGGCGAAGAGACGCTTGACAAATGGTTGGCTAAAATAAAGCGTTGATTTTTGTCGTATATTTTCATAGTGACATTAATAAAAGTGTCTAGGCTTGGGCTCAATTCAGGCACACTAAGAGAAAATGAAGCCTTGGAAACTATTGCAATGTCTTGCAACTTTCACACCATTCAGGTGCCTATTGCACTGCATAGTCGCAGCCATCTCGGTTATTTATGAGTGTTCTTGTGGTTTATTTGTAAATATTTGCTCTAAAATTGTGACATATCATAGAAGTTTAACTTGACCCGAGTTGGTAATGACTTAACAATAGCAGCGTAAATCGTTTAAATATTTTGGCAGCTTCACACTATCGATGCAAAGCCTTAATGCATCACGCAGCCAGATAGCCTTTGTTGTTCCTCTTCATTTCTTGTTTACTTTTTCTCTTTATATCTCGTATCTATTTCATTCTATTCCTTTGTTTCAGTGTTATTCCCTCTCTAGAAATTTCTTCCCATTGCGTAATTTTCTATCTTTTTTGTTTTTCTTTCTTTCTACCTCTTTATTTATCTACCTCTTTCTATTTTTTTATGTACATATCATGGTCACGCCATCATATTCATTTGACAATCGCAGCTGCTGTACACGGTAAGGGGGTATTATTCGATTCTCGCGGCACATACCCACCTGAGGAATATTTCAGTTATCACTGTAAAGTAAATCAATGAAAGATCGCCAGTTTCTGATGATGATAGTTCTTTACACGAAAGGAGGGTGGTGGGGGTAGAGGTACAAGTTGCCGACAGCTTAAGCAGCTTGGCTGCTAAAGAAGTCACAGTTTTGTCGCAAAGCCAAAACAATGAATGCGATAGCAACAAATCCAAATACTGTACGGATAAGGGCTAAGAGCCAGTTCCTCTAGCATCCCATCTGGCGTTACTTAAAGGAAGGCCGTTTCAAAGAAACACGACCGCTGCACTGAGCGAAGCCACCTTCGTGTTTTGCATCACTTATTCGCAAACCAAGCGGCGCGTACTACATAAGTGTAGATCACCTGCCAATCACTGCAAAGAGGAGCACGCGGGACCACGACCGGCTGAGCCAAGTGTGCAGCCATGCAGCCGCTCCTCCGTCGCGCTACTAAAGACGGCAGGCGCGTTTCCTCTACGTTAGATGAGCGTTTGTTGCTCGGGCTCGCGCACTTCCACTCGCACGCAGTACATGCGACACGGAGGTAGCGATTTGAACTTTATACGGAACAACACAGTGAGGGCGAAAACATGTCGAGAGTGTCCATGTAATTGCTGTCGCAATAACAAAATGAAATTTAAAGAAGAAATGTTATTGGGTGTTTTACATTTGGGCACTGGCTGTTGCAAATGAGCACATTCCTTGTTCGGAGGAATTTTCACTCACTCTTTCCCGTCGACGTGATTTGGGTGAGAATTCCTACATCTCGAGGAATGCAATAAAATTGCATGCCTGGAGCGAAAGACCACGACAGTCTGGCTCTTTGAGCCGTCTGCAAAGCGTTACCTGGGATATTTCAGATCTCGCATCAGCAATTACGCGCAATGCGTATCCTACCAAAAGGACTTTTCACTGTCATCTTTTATATCGTAGTGAAATGCAACAATTACCTTTTCACTATTATTCACCATAAGCATTCCAGCGTGAACTGTAATTTAAGGTGTATTACTTTCTTTCTTGTGAACTCTAGTCTCACCGCAGTATTTTACTTAAAGACTTACCTCTAATAGAAGTACTACAAAATTGGTGCAGTATAAGCGTAACAGTCTCAATTTTGGCTTTTGCATGTCGCGGCTGCGTGTCGCGAACTCTGAATTTTCGTTTGCACTAGGTTCATGTGGCTTTGTAGTCTGTATATATTCCTGAATTGGTAGCATTTCATGTGAGGATAGGCTCTACCTCTCGATTCATAAATATCTATTATATAGTGAGTGAATATTTTGAGCCCCTTCAGCTGCGGCAGCTCATCCGACAAATCATTGAAAAGACAGTTCAGCCTACTTCAACTATGATTCTCCACGCCTACTAGGGGGTGATTTTGCGTTTTATTGAATCTACCTGAGTAAGCTGCGCTCAGTCTGTGGAGTGCACGCTTCGAGCAGCAGACTTCTCTTCGCCCAGTATTTGCGAAACAACCAAAAGCGCAGAGATGTACGCATGAAAGCGCATGGCGGGTACGTGAGCCACAAAGGTTCTATATTTGCACTTCTGTAGCGTGATAGTAGTGTGTCTTTATTCACAGCGGCTTTGGCAGACAGCTGTCTCTGATCAATTAAAGAAATTCGGTACATCCTATGTACCTTGGAGGAAGAGGAGGAGGAGGAGGAGGAGGGGAGGAGGAGGAAAATTTAGGCAGAAGGACAGTGAGGTTAGCCAGTTCTTAGAAAGGCTGGCTACCCTGGGCTGGAGAAAGGGGTGAGGGGAATAAAAGGTGGTAGAAAGAAATGTTGCGAAGAGAGAGAGAGAAGTTACAAAAAATAGCGACAAAGCAAAGGCTACATCAAAGAGTATAAGACACTAAAGTCTGTCTCTGAAGCCAATTGTCCGCAAAAAGCGTAGTAAAGCTTTCAAAGCCTTCTGGACTGAAGATGGGCTCGGCCAATGACCCAGAATCCTGTGTTCTGACAAAGGCCGGTCATCCAGTCTATCCAAAGCTGCAGTCAGTTTTTGTGTTTGCGCGTTGAAATGGGTGCACTCACATAGATGGTGCGCGATGGTTTCTTTGCAGCTGCAGTAAGTGCGTGTAGAAGAGCTGGACATTCTATTGATGTAGGAGTATACGTTCGTGAAGGCCACTCGAAGCCACAAGTGGAATAGAAGAGTCTCCTCAGCTCGGGATATTCCTGAGGGAAGACGAAGCTGCAGATCGGGATCCAAGTTATGCAGACGTGCGTTTGTAAATTATGTCGAGTTCCACTGAACGAGCATGAGATCACGTGCAAGCGAACAATGTCTTGTAGCTGCGTCGGTTCTTAAGAACGGGATGGCTGTGTATTAAGCACCGTCGTGTGCAGATCTAGCGGCCTCATCTGCGCGGTCATTGCCATATATACCGCAATGACCTGGTATCCACTCATACACTATGCTGTGCTGTTTCTCGATTGCTTGGGGATGAAGAAACCTTATTTCAGCTACTAACTGTTCATTAGGTCTATGGCGAAAGGGTGACATGAAACATTGAAGAGCTGCCTTCGAGTCTGAGAAGATAGACCTATTTCCCGAAGGTTCTCCAACTATAAACTCAAGAGATGCACGTATGGCGGTGAGTTCTGCAGCTGTCGACGACGTCAAATGCGATGTCATGAATTTATTTGTGATGTGCCTCGCGGGAATAACCATAGCCCCTGCTGAGCTTACTGAAGACACAGAGCCACTGAGCTTACTGAAGACCTTGGGAATAAATGTTATGGGAAGCATGCGGTGAGCTTTCACAATGTACATGCTTGACGAGGAGAACTAAGCCAGTATCGTAACAGACAATATTTGAACCAGCATTACCAAACCGACAGCAGTGAATTTTGGTGGTAACCGCCAGCAGCATGTTTTTGTGCTGGTATAGGTAAAAGAGGGCGCTCAAGGGCTCCGTTTGTAAGTTCATGCTAGTAAGTAAAAAAATACACTACCAAGAAAAGAACCAAATGATAAAAGCTACCTCGACTACATATGCACGGTGGTGCGCAGTGCAGCCTCGTTAAATATCCACCGTGTGAGAATGTGCAAAGCTGTTGCCGCAACAGTCCCCGGAACCCTATACTGAAAAAGGAAGTGCGTTCGGCTAAAAAGCTCGTTAAATAATGCCAACAATTCATAAAGTCTATCGTACTATCAGTGAAGTCAGCTAGCTAGAAAGAAATGCTATTTTTACAAAAAAAAATTACCATGCTTTTTCCCATTGGATTCTCTCGGCCCGTTTTCAATTGGCAGGCCTATACAAGTTCCGGACGATCGCAGAAAAACGTGCGGCTTTGACAAAAGCTGTTTATAAGCAGACATGCTCGCTCTCGTTGCTCCTTTGCGGTGTAATCGCCCTTGTTATCAATTTTTTTCTACACTATATTCTCCATTTCGAAGACAAAGGAGGAGGGTAACGATGAGAGCAGTGGTTCTACGAAAGCATGTACACTAAGCTAAGCGTTTGTGGTGTCTTGACATCTTTCTTGTGTCTGCATGTGTTTGCACACCCTGTCTCTTTTTAAATGTATACATACCAATTTGCTCAGCTCTCTGTTCTGAACACTAAGCTTCTTCCCTGGATTCTTTTTGTGCCCACAGCGTCGTGCAGCAGCCCGCCAGGTGTACCACATTCGCGCACCAATGCGAGCGACAGCGCCCGGGACTTCGTCATCAACTCGACGGTGCGCTACACCTGCTTCCCAGGATATGACGCCAAGGGTTTCGATGTGGCCAAATGTATCTTCTACAATGGCTCAGCCCAGTGGTTCGGCCCGGACCTTAAGTGCGACCGTGAGTACACAAATTGAGCTTGGACGGGCCCTCTATTAAGTAACGGCAGCAGGCACGCTTGGTTGCCGACTCACACTTGGAGCTATAGCAAGACAAACGCGCGTTACGTGCTAAACAATCACTGCTGGCGTTTCTAAGGTCTCAGAAGCCCTGGTAAAACTTTTTTAACTACTTTCACTTCATGTATGTGTGTCTGTATGGCCTATGTGATCCGTTTGTGTGACCAATGAATGCAACACTCTAAGTGATCAGCCGGCCTTGCCTTTCCAGCTTCTCATTCAAAGTCTTGTAAATTCATTAGCTCGTTGACACAATATTAATAAAAGCTAACTGGCAATGATGCCGAGGAAATTGTGTGGAATATTATTAGAAGTAATTGTATTATAAATTTGAAGAAAGAAAAGTGGACGAAGAGATAACATGCCCCCGGCAGTATCGAAACCTGCGACCTTCGAATAACACGTCCAATGCTCTACCACTTAGCTACAGTAATGTCCCCCCCCCCCCCCCACCCACTTTCTAGATATATGTGCACTTAGTTATAGGAACGTCTGTAAGCGCCCCCTGTTGCCATTAAGGCAACTGGACAACATTATTTATTTCTGGTGGCATCACGTAGCACGTTTACATATTACGAGTGGGCAGCAGACCGAAAATTTCTCGCATACTGCCTGAGAGTATCGAGTCGGTCCATTGTCTGTTATCTCTCATATTTATTGAGTCGATCAAAGTCAGTATCATGAATTCGATCCACCACTTTGGCATATGACACAGTGGGACACCTTAGGTTCATATAGCTACTTGAATCACGTATAGGCTTGATATATTTGAGCCATGTACATAGTTGGAAAAAGGCAGAGTATTTCAATACAGATTTTTTGCATGTTGCAGCACTTCTCAGGGCTTTCTTTTTTAAAACAAAAGAAAGCAGTGCTGTTTAGTGGGCTCGTCAAAAGTGAATTAATAAAAAAAAATGTTCATCAATTTCCTTTTTCAAGAATTTTTTATTTTAATAATGTTATTCTCTTTATCAAGCAGAAAGTAAATTAGAGTGATAGAACACCCCAAAAGTAAATTCGGTCCAGGGAACACCAAAGTAGCAAAAAAATGGTGACATTATTCACAATATAATGAACAAAACAAGATACGAGCTATACACAGACAACAGTGGGAGAAGAAATCTGCTGAAACGAGGGTATCCAGCAATGATTACTCTGGGAGAAGAACAATGTGAGGCGCATCAAGAACTAACCAGGTATTTATTAGAGAAAATATTTCTTGAGTGAACGAAAACAAAATGCAGTGAGGAACAGAATTTTATTGTATGCGTCACAGTTTGATGTTTCAGGAAAATGTGTGGTTTGCCTATTTGAGGCTTTGCTCTTGACAGTGGAAAGTTGTAGCACTCACTATTCAAAAGTTGCTTTGGTAATGAAAGCAAAAAAATAAAACATGCGTAATAATTTGCCAACATTTATAATAATCTCCAATTCGAAATGCACGGGAGTCTGATATGCCAACCTATGTCTCTTAATACTATGTAGCTCACTCGCTTCGCACTCTCCACCTCGTGTGGCTAGCGTAGAATAATGAGGCACTTCTGGTAAGTAGCAACAACCACAGTTATATGGGACAGCATGTATGTGCTGCGGAGAGAAAGTGAAACAGAGAGAGCGTTTTGGACAGCTTCCTTTTTATTACCATTTCTATTCGTCAAGTCAAAATAAGAGCTGTGAAGTGCCTTCGGAGCAATTACTATTTTTTGACACTCCTTATAACTACATCTATGTCAGATACACCAAATAGATGTTTTTTTCAAACATCGTTTATATTTAGACGTCCTCGTAGGCAAGAAACAACTTGCCCTAAAGTCTGGCATTGTGTGCATAAGATTTGCAGGATGTGTATACGGTGGCAATTCATGCTTCCACCTTACGTGTATATGGTAAAGCGTCCCCGAACTCACAGTGATTACCCGCCATGAGCACGGACCCGAACAAAGAGCTTCCAAGTATGATTTTACTTAACCTTGAGCTCGAGACCCACCAACAAGTTCTACGTTATTATGGGCACTTCGGCATGACCGAGCGTGGCTCCACGGCGTTCTATATTTCTCGGCTGCAAACATGCTTACACTTGGCGTGCTGTCTACGACTTCGTACGTTGTGTTCCCGTATACGTTGGTGCTGCGCCAACGTCAGCATTGCGTGTAGCGAGTAGTGGTTCCGCGGTAGCATCATTAGAACATTCGCTGTGCATTGTGAAGTTGCTTCAGCCGCCGAGCAACTTACTGTGGCTCGCGACCAATGCGAAGAACTCGTCCGTTCGATGAAAGGCGCGTTTATTTTTATCGCTATCATAGCTTTATATCTGTCTTACACAGACGTTTCCCTGACACTATATGTGTGCATAACCATTTTTCTTACCTATCTAATGAAAGTGAGATCCATGAGAATTTTCGTTAGGTCAGACGGAATAAAACCCACGTCACATGGCCTGTGACGAGCACGAACTTTGGCAATGCCACAAGGTTTCATTACCGTAAACATGCTCCTTCATCGTTCGAACATATGATGTACCACTTGTGTTAGAGGGAAGCAGAACTTGTGCGCCTTTTAGGAGTGCAGTTGTTCAAATATTTTACGCTTCACACACCCATGAAAAAACACTGGTGTGTTTATGGAAGACAAACTTGGACAGAAGAAAAAAACGTACGGTAAAGAAGGGACGGCTTCAGAAGTGCGTACAAAATTGACGCAATCAGCTTTTGTCAGTCTATGTTAAGCAGCAGTCGCATTTGTGATCAAGCCTGATTTGTCCACAAGCTCAGCAATGAGAAACTTTAGCGAGTTTCGCGACAAATACACTATGTATGTGTCTTTCTTTAATGAGCTTATTTTTACCAAGTTGGGTCGCCGAGTGTATGCCTCAAAGCACCGCCGTGGTGGTCTAGTTGCTAAGGTGCTTAATTGCTAACCCACAATTCGCGGGATCGAATCCCGGCTGCGGCGGCTGCATTTCTGATGATAGCGAAAACGCTGTACGCCCGTGTGCTCAGATTTATGTGCTCGTTAAAGAACCCCAGGTGGTCGAAATTTCCGGAATCCTCCACTACGGCGTCTCTCATATTCATATGGTGATTTCAGGACAATGAACCGCACATATAAATCGAATAATTAATTAATCAAATAATCAATCAAAGGTGTATGTCCTAATGCATACTCCCACACTGGTATCTTAATGGCTGCCTCTTATTCCACGGGCGCTGTCTTGTCGCGCACGCCTGGTGTTATGTGTGAAGACGTTCACAGCGCCGAGTGCTTGGGGACTCAAAGCATCGTTGTACAGTATGGTGATGTAGCAGGTTTCATCCTTCGTACTGTTGGTGCAAATTCTATTTCAGTCAGGCCAGAAGTTCTAGATGATACGAGCGATGGTGTGTTGAGAAAAGCTTCACATTCGAGCTCTCTTGTATAGGTGCTGTTTCTTGTTTGTAAATGTGTGGTGCACATGTGTTTAGGTAGTGAGTGAAAACTAAGAAGTATTATAAAAAAACTTCGTTTTTTGAGTACAACCACCCAAGCAAGGCTTGATTGATTTGATTGATTTTTGTGGTTTAACATCCCAAAACCACGATATGATTATGAGAGACGCCGTAGTGGAGGGCTCCGGAAATTTTAACCACCTGGGGTTCTTTAACGTGCACACGAATCTGAGCGGACGGGCCTACAACATTTCCGCCTCCATCGGAAATGCAGCCGCCACAACCAGGATTTGATCCCGCAACCTGCGGGTCACCGGCCGAGTACCTTAGCCACTAGACCACCGCGACGGGGACTCAAGCAAGGCTATATGACAGTCGTTCCGCCCATGTTGCTATTGAGACGACCAGAACATGAATGTCCTCACTTTCCTAAATGTCAATACGCATATACTTATGTTACATATGAATAATGGCACCCCGCCGCGGTGGTCTAGTGGCTAAGGTACTCGGCTACTGACTCGCAGGTCACGGATCAAATCCCAGCTGCGGTGGCTGCATTTCCAATGGAGGCGGAAATGCTGTAGGCCCGTGTGCTCAGATTTGGGCGCACGTTAAAGAACCCCAGGTGGTCAAATTTTCCAGAGCCCTCTACTACAGCGTCTCTCATAATCATATTGTGGTTTTGGGACGTTAAACCCCACATATATATCAATAAATAATGGCACGCATGACACCGTTCGGCTGGGCGCAAGCTGGAGGCTATCTGTGATAAGATTGGTGCAGCCACGATGTTGACGCTGACTTCCTTCGTGCCTGTCTACGTGTCTATGTTGTAACACCTTGCGAAGGCTATAAAAAGCCAGCAGCTATCTGCATTATCGGTCTCATGCTTCCGTCCTTGTATTGAGACACCCCTGATATGTCAAATGAATCAGTAAGTCTCTGCTATCAAGTTCGCCTGGTTCCCGTATATGTCAAGATACAACACATATGCTGATTCGCACGTCATGCGCATATAATTTGCAATTTAAAAAAGTTGACCAACTGGTGCACAACGTACTTCTAGCGTTATTCTCAGCAAAATGTTTTGAAGCAAACTCATGCAACATTTCTGCCACAAGGATTTATCCAATATTATACGGCTTTTGTTACTAGCTCTTTCAGTGAAATTTTCCCTCATACGAGCATAAACCCGAAGCATATAATTAATTTTGTTCCAACGTTTCTAAGTATTGTCGGGTATTTTAAAGTGCACTTACTAAATTTTTCTAAATTGGACATTAGCGCCTCCAACGTACTTCACTTTCTTGGTTTACAATCCGCGGCAGACGCGTGAACATGTACAGAACGAACTGCCCCGTCTCATCTGTGAGTGCCTATAGCATCTGCGCGTCGAAACACGCCAGTGATTCATGCGCGACAAGAACCTTTGGTGCTACACAGCCAAGCCGTTATCGAGCGGCAGCCAGGCCCACAGCACGTAGTACCCTACTGCCAGTTTGGGTGAGTGGTTCATCCGAAAGCCGAGCATTCGGCAACTTCGGCAGCCGCACACCAGTGCGGTACTAACTAAGGGCAAGCCCGCCGAGTGCATGCGAAATTTGGGGTGCGAATGCCACACGGTGAAGGGGCATTAGTGCCGGACGTGCAATCTTCCAAATTCTAAACTATATTGCCCCGTGTCAGCATTTGTTATTGTTTTGTTGTCTTTTTCTCATTTCTTTTCTGCGTTGAACAACCACAAAAATTTCAGCCATTTTTTTTTTTTGCTCTTTCTCTCGTTCTCGTGGAAACTTTTGAAAAGTTGCTTTTTTTTCTTTCTAGCCGTGTTTTTGCCAAACACTTCCAAAAGGTCACCGCTTATTTCCAGAGCGGAACGCTGAGAGAACACGGAAGATTAAAACAAGCCCTCACTCGTTTGTATAGTATAGAGAGTGCTCCAAGCTGGCTGCGTTAAAATGTATTTTTATATTTGTTGGTGAGCATCACAAAGAGAGTTTGCAGCAAGGAATGATTCCAAATTAAACAAAAGGTATAAACCGGAAACTGGATTCATGAAGCGCTGAAATTTAATATGCTGTTGTCGCTGCGTTCTTCTATCATAATTAAGAACCCCTTCACGTGGTATCGAAGTATCCTCGATCAAGAATCTCTCGAAAAGGCCTAACTGCTGCACCTTAGAACTTATCATCATCATAATTATGACGATAATAATAAACACAATCGCTGAAGAAGCCGTGGTAGTTTTACAAATATTTGCTAGGATATTCGCATCGCATACGTCAAATACTTCTCCACAACCTAGTGTGTCGCTGACTGCTAGTATCTTGACTACATCATTTAAATATGTCGGTTTCTATAAAAAAAAAGGTCGGCTTATTGCTCGAAAACGTAAGCGACGACTTCTAGAAACTTTTCTGCTCCCTGGATTGAGCAAACTTAATTGCGCCATGAATCTATTGGAAATTATTCGAATAATATTTCGTGCAATACTGAAGACGAGTTAATAAACTAAATATATCAAAATCTTTATCTGTAAATGGAACGTGCAGACCTTCAATAGACGTCTATGTGTAAATGTCATTCTAGGTACGAAATAAATGGTCTAAAAAAGAATTGAGTGCGCCAGCTGCGCCAAGACTTCATCCACTTCATTTCTGAGGTGCCCACGTAATTGAAACGAATAAATATAAAACACGCGAACGTGCGAACTGCACGTCCACTTTGTTTTCGCCCTGTTTGCGTGAGCAGCAGCGCCGCTGTAGCGATGGGCGAAAGGCCTAGACGCTTGCTCCACGCCATCCCTGAGCCCTGCCGAACACGCATGGTGTATACTGAGGGTCGGAGTAGGGGGAACTGGCAAACAGCGTCCGCCTACAAACGGGGCCAAGCCCAATTTGTCGGTTTTCAGTGGCTGAAGCCTGTGTGTTTATGCCCTCCTGACGCACTTAGAAAAATCGATTGAACGTTTCCTATAGATCGCTGCGGGTCTCAAGAGCTTAATTCCATATCGCTATATGCCAAACCAGGCTTGTGCCTTCACAAACAAGACCCTTGTATTTGTCGTGTCATTACATCGAGGCAAACGGTTTGTGATTCACACGACTTTCGGGGCTCACAGCCAGCCTTCAAAAATCTAGGGCAGACGCTACAATATTGTGTGTTTAAAACCAGTCACCATTTTTTACTTATTGCAGTGAAATAAATGACGTGTGTGATTTCCATTCCCTGTTTTTAAAGAGCGGCCAGTGGTAGGCAAAAGCGTATCTTCACACGAGTGGTAACAGAGTACCGCCACACTTCCTTACACATATATGATAGGGCTGCCTGGCACTGATATTCAATACAATCATCGTAACATGACATTCGGTGGGCACACCCGACTTGCATGCGCGCAATACGTGAAAATGTCTGATGTCATGAGGGTGACGTCTATTGATCTCTCGGAATCAAGAGGTACAAATTCAATGCCGGCTAATGTGCTGGCGCCATTCCGTTTACAGCTATGCTTTGATCATTGTAGCTTTCTCAAACAGACGGGTAGATGCGGCAAATTTCTTACATAAATAAATAAAAAGAAAATAAAGGAAAGGAATAGGAACAGGCTCCTTCTCCTTTAATATATATCGAAGGCCAGCTGCTTGAAGGCCACTGTATACGGAAGAAGAAAATTTGGGGGCAGTTCATCTGTCTTTGAAGTGTGTCGTAATCGTGACTTAGTCTTTTCAGTGTAGATTAGTGTTGAACAGAAGGAAAAAGTTCTTTCTAGCATTTAAATTAGCAGAAGGAACACAGAGCTTCAGGTATGATGATTGAGTCAGCATGGCACTAGTTGTCAGCGGATAATGCTTTTACCTGAATTTCGTCCTTCGGGCCTGAAATAACTTCGTAATTAAACAAAGTCATTGTTATCGACAAAATAATCTCAAATATCAACGCATTTCCGTGGAGTCACATAACCTCGCAGCATTGATAAAACAATACAAAATGCTGAAAAGTTTGTGCATATACGAAGAAGATCGAATATAACTCCACAAGAGCACCTGAAAGACCACGAAAATTTGACAGCTTATGCAGTAGCCACTGTTCTCCAGATGAATAATCGCAGTAGCAAAGTCTTCTCCCTTAATGTTTTTAGGTATACTCTACTAACGAACCGATCTTTTTATGGAGAAGGAGGAGGAGCTTCATAAATAAAATACAAGGACACCAGTCGTCATCATATTCTCTCCTCTCCCGGCTAGCGCAGACGCCTTACAAAACTAGTATGATTCTCACTTGATGAATTCACTCACTTACGTTGCTTACTTGACACTTATAATATTTTCTGAGAGAATAAGGATTTTAAGTAAAGAGCCTAAGCGAGGGATTGCAAGGAAAACGCAGCTAGGCCTGCTATAGACTCTGTTTGCCGTGAATATCGACAGGATAGGAAACTACAGTACCGTGTCACCCATCACCGAAGAACGATGATGCCTTGCATCCACCTCATTCTCAGAGCGTCGCCTGCTGAACCTGGAGCACCATGGTAATGCCTTGTATATGTCTCTGACTACAGCATGTCCTAAACGAGATACTACCGGGCGCACGCAAATGTCGTTGGCAGTCGTATTCCCGAGGAGGTTTGAGTGAAAGGTTAAGATGAGAAAATGTAACCCAGTGAAGGCAAATACGTGAGCGAACTAGATCTGTTTAAAGAATGAAGGGGATAGGGATATTTTGCAGGCATTCATAATTATGGGCTTCAGTCAGGGCTTCCCTGGTTTTCTAACTCGTTCCTAACCAAAGTAGCCATAACGCATTTGACACATTTTAAACGTTAATCTCTTAGTAACAATCATAATAAGAAATGCCACAAAACCACCAAGGTACACGAGACGAGGCAATCATTCGAGTCATGTAATTTCTACTGCGATAATGCTTTGAAGCCATTTGGCAAGAAGCGCACGTAAATCAAGCAGATTCATTTTAGGTATATTCTAATAAAAAAAAAACCCTGGATTTGTTGTGCAATATTTAAGCTAGGGAGGAGGGTGATTTTAGTGGGGGGGGGGGGGGCATTTCGGTGATCGAGGAAGAGCAATTTGAAGAAAACCTGGTGTTCAAAACATACTTTACTATTTTGCTTCCACTATTTGCCTTTATTTTGTTGTAATCTACCAGATAGAATTTGCGCATCAGTTCGTCGCAGCAACTTTAGGCGCTATATCAGTACGGTATGAAGCTTCACCCTAGCTCTGTACAATACTTTCAGCTTACATGTGTCACCTAGGTATGAACGCTTGAAAAGTCTGGAGGTTATTTATGAAAAGAACAACATCAGTTGACACGAAAACATATGTGTAGCCGGCCAATTAAAACTTTAGTATCTTGTGCAAATGCCACTTTTTGTCTGTCATTGCCATGTGATCGAACTAAGTTCCAAGAAATTGTTTTGTGGTCATGTGCTTCGTGGGCATGCAATTTCCCTCGTCTTTTTTTTTTTGGGGGGGGGGGGGACTTAATTCAGTCCTAGGGCGAATATACACTGAAGAAACTTACGCGTGCAATGATTTGCCCGACTGTACTAAAA
Organism: Rhipicephalus microplus; assembly: GCF_043290135.1. Classification (NCBI taxonomy): domain Eukaryota; kingdom Metazoa; phylum Arthropoda; class Arachnida; order Ixodida; family Ixodidae; genus Rhipicephalus; species Rhipicephalus microplus. The sequence goes on from NC_134710.1 coordinate 241,202,691, forward strand.
CTTCCCACTAAAGTATTCAGGCACATTTTTTTTTAAATTTCGATTGTGACTTAAATAAAAAGCGCTAGTTTATCTGCCACCGCGCGCCCAAGTCACGGCATTAGGCATCGACGCACAAATTGGACGATACTGTCAATGGTTATAGTTAAGTAAAATAGGTCATGACCGTTGTTATCAATTAGGCGCGTCATATGGTGTGGAAAAGGGGTACAATGAGACTTGCTTAGAGTCTGCTAATAGCCCGGTCACACTGGGCCTTTTCACGTGATTCGAATGTAATGCCATTCGCATCCAATGACATTTCGCGGCTGATACATAGTGATATATATTGTCATTAGAATCGAATGACATAAGAAATCGAATGAGTTCGAGAAACACATTCGCCATCGCACTAGAACCGAACGCATACTATTTACCTCAGAGACAATACTATAAGGCGGCACTCATCATTCTCAATTTCACCCGCATTCATGGAAACACGCTATCAATATTGCTTCCTTTAATGCATCTATCATTTTAACGAGGACAGGATTACAGAAGGCTGTCGTTAAATGTCTTTACTCTCTACCTCAGTGGCGTCTGGGCGTCGGCGCTGTCGGCAATGAGCAGACACCTCTGTGCCAGTTTATACCTGTATCTGCAGTGATGGCATCAACTGCATGAGTGCAGTGAACTCAGGCAGAGACGTTTTCTCTCATAGAACTACAGTGATTCCTTTGCAAGCTGTTTGTCCGTGTGGATGCACACGCGACTATGTTTTAAAGCGAACAAATGCGGAACAACCTGGGTTTTTAAGTGTGTGGCGGCACCGCAAGCTATATCACGCGAGCATTTGTTCGTTCGCATTCTAGAAAACGTAGACTCGCACATTTCTTTACCCGTTTTTTTTTCTTCTCGTCACGTCTCCCATATCGTAGTGCTTGTGTTTCCTTTTTTTGGCTGTGACAGTGATCCGCCTAAGCGGATCGTGTTGGCTTATGGTGGCTATATACTATTCTTATGCATATTTATTTAGCAAAGTGACTTCCCGCACGTCTTTTAAAAGGAATAACTTCACTTTTCTGTCAATTTCTATGCACCTTGCTCAAGTTTTGGGCCATTTTCTTTTTCCAATTATCGACATTGATGTCATGAAGGAATGACATTCCTTTTTCCTGTGCAAGTGGCATTTGCTGCTGCAAATGACATTGACAATAACACCTACAGTGTGATAGAGGTATAAGACAGCACAATAAAGAAATTAAAGAGCGTTTGTCACGTTGAATGCAAGTATACACCTTTTTTATACTCTCCAAGTGGCCGGTGCCACTCCGTGGAAAGTAGCTATCTATGGCGTGTGCTGCCGCGGGGGATCTTCTACATGTTCGTTATCGACTAGTTTTCACGCTTTCGCAAAGAGAAAGTGTTTTGTTTATTCTCATAATCACGTGGGTGCCACAGCGACAATGTGAACGAAAAACTCGTGTACCTGGAGCAACGCTTCGCGTGGGTGATGGCTGCAGGTTTCTTCAGCCCCATTGGTATTTTTTGTGCACACGCCAGCTTTTCACCCCGCTACCCCACTCTCGATACACGTAAGGCTTTCACCATTAAAGATCGACAATAAGCCGATTCGCTTGTGACAAACCGCCTTCCTTTTGGGTAAGTATGCAGTGTAGATACATTTTTGACAGATTCTATTGAAACTTTGTCGAGCAGAACACTAATGATCAGCATTCCCGAACTGTAGATCATGTCATCTCTATTGTATATACCACTGTACGCGAGTACAGGTTTCGGCAAAACCCCACGTATTTCATTCCTTATACGAAGCAGGAAGGCTGTACAAAACACTTATGGCCGCAGTAACAAGCGTTTCCCTGGAGAAGTGAATTCAATATAGGAGCGGTTATGCAAGCGGTTTCCTTCGATTCTGAAGCCGGACAACGTACAATTTGAAGCGCGTGTCCTTTTTTCATCTGTATTTCATTACCTCTCAACATGCTTTTCTCATTATGTAGTTGCTAAACATTAATTGCGAGGTCAGCGATACCCGGTTGAGAACGACTAATTGAATTCTGATGTGATACATAATGACTTCGTTTGGCGATATTTTCGAATTTCGCTCTGTGATTTTACAATTTCAAATGGTCAGCTGCAGTGCAGAAAATACCTTTTTATTTGTACCCCTTTGGGTATACGTACAGCAACGGCGTTAACGAGAATGTAAAAGCGTTCAGCAAAGACAACCTTCCGCTTTGTCCATTGATTGTGTTCGGCTCAGTTGCTGTGTAAAACATACGGAAACTTGCCCCATGTGCCGTTAGGCATGAAACGGAATACACAATTTACTGTTTGAACACTTAGTGCATAAAAAATGAGTTCGCATGCTGAGATGTCGGAAGCTTTCAGAGTCGCATTCATGAGTATATACGCAATGGAGACATATTAGGAAGCGGTGAAGCAGACTTTATCAAACAGTTTTTGTGATGAAGGGGGAGAAGGATATGAAGGAAGGAAAGGCAGGGAGGTCAACCCGACGCGCGTCTTGTTTGTTACCCTGCACTGGGGGAGAAGAGGCAAAGAGAGAGAAGAAAGAAGACAAAGACCATAATAACAAACGTATAATGCTAGAGAATACTTCTTCAATCTTCGATATGTTAATGATAAGCCGCGCGGTGAGTATATCCGTCTGGACATACCACGTAACTGTGGCGGTAGTTTATCCTATGCAGAGAGAGGTGATTTAAAAGTTATAACATGCAACTAACGCTATTCTTTCCGAAATCTCTAAGGGTTCCCGCATACGCAGCTTTATGAGTAAAATTCTTTCTTTTTTTACACAAAAAACTGATATTTAAAAGCAAATTATTTTGGTACTGTTTTCTGAATGCAAGACCAGAGGAAGCTTTGTTGGGATAACGTTGACTGTGATTTCTTCTGTTTTTTTTTGGCAAATATTCACGAGTATTTCAATCGTAAAAAACAACTAAGCACCAAAACAAAAACTTGAACTCGAGCGCGGACGTGTGGCAGATGTTTTTTTTTTACACAAAAAGCATTACCTACACCGTTATCACGTGTTGTTGTTGTTTTTTTTCTTTCACAAAAATTTTGGGCTGTCATGTGTAATCGGTCCTCAAACTCATGCCAAGAAGACCTTAATTTATAAATTTTTTCATCTGAAGTCAATATATTTACGTCAAATGCAAGAAGCCATGGTTTGAAGTGAAGTTCTGATCTGTCTTCGAGCAACCAACATAATTTAAGACGATTGCTAACGCATGCGATTAATATTGAATAGCTATACGACACCACCAATTACGTATATAAATAATTTTCAGCAACCCGCAGCTAAACATTAGCTCCTGGTTGGCACAGAGAGAGGGAGATAAAGATGCAAGAAAAGGCAGGGAGGTTAACCAGACGCACATCCGGTTTGCTACCCTGCACTGGGGAAGGGATAAAGGGGAGAAAAGAGGTTGCAGAGAGATGAGAAGGTACACACAATCACGAGCACACTCGGGGAGCACACACAGTCTACAGGCGGTCGCCCAGGTTTGTTGACTTTAGGTAAAGTAGCAGTGCTTTAGTTGCTTTCTGCGCAACTGAGGCAGATGCCCAAGGTCCTAGTATCTTCTGCACACAAAATGGTCCGGGGTCAAGTTGATTCAAAACCACCCGGAGCTGGCATCGCTGTGTGTCGTAGCAAGCGCAGCTGCACAGGACGTGTTCGATGGTCTCTTCAGCTCCGCAGTAGTCACATGTAGGGGTGTCTGCCATACCAATGCGAAAGGAGTACACCTTTGTAAATGCAACACCCAACCAAAGGCGGCATAACAGTGTCGCATCGAAGCGGGAAAGTTGCGGTGGTAGCTTTAGCTTAAGCGAAGGATCCAGTTCATAAAGTTGACACCTTTGGAAGCTGGTAGACGACCAGAACATGCGTGTGAGATCTCGAGCCAGCAGGTAAAGTTGTCTTGCTGCATCATTCCTTGATAGAGGAATCGGGACTACACGGGTTTCTTCATGGGCTGAGCGGGCTGCATCATCGGCACAGATTGCCCATATATGTAAGTGCTGATGTGCAAGTGCTACGTGGGCACTTTTCATGTGAAATTATTAAAAAAGCTACATATTTTTTTCCTTTAATGATGGTGCATAAATTTTAGAAATTTCATAGGGTGGTAAATGAACCAATCTCTTTGTACGGTACTGTACGAAGAACTTTATTTCAAGTATTTCGATAAGTACCGCTCCTTAGCACGATGCCACCCACGTGGGAATATTTCAGTCATTAGACAAATTAAGCCCTAATTTCTTTCGAAGCGAAAATTCTGAAGCGAGAACTTTCTTACTTTGGTCTTGCCATGCCGTTTTCCTGTTCACAGGAGCGTAAATTAATGTTTGCCAGAGTGGAAAGTTCGAGAAAAAAATCTCCTATGCACAGAAAGGGAAGGTTGTATGCTATATTGCAGGCCACAGTGAGATGCCTTGATGATCCTAATGAGCTGATGTTGGGTAGAAATCACTGGCTTTCATACATGCTCACGGAGTCACCAGGAAACGACAGCATCACAATGACATTTAATGCCAGCAAAAACAGATATGCTAAATATAAGACAAAGCTTCGCTACAGGCCAATATGCATTTTAACGCGAGAGCATTAAAGAGATCGTTTCGCAGAAATTCTGGCGTTGGCATAGTTAGCTGTTACTAAAAAAATCATCATCTTCTGCGGGACCAAAAAATAAAAAAAAATTCTTTGGGTCAGAGGGAGGATAGAACTCGGGTCATTCGCATGGCAAGCGAATGCTCTAGCACACATTCACGCATCTGCACGTGGTTGTAGTGAAAATAACTTCCTCTGTTTGGAAATTCAGTGAGAGCAACTTGCATGCTTTACAAACGCACGTGCTCTGTATACATGCTTCACAACACAGCATGAAATATTGCCGCAATAATGCGTGGTACAAACGTGCATTTCCATCGGGCGTGCGAACGTGTGAGTATCATAATGACTTTATGGTTGAAAGACGGTCACCCATTACATAACGCACACACATCACACATCACGGCACCTATTTCCTTAAGGCCATGTAGTGGGTGCATAGCAGCTTCGAAAAGATTTCATGCAATAAGTGTTTGAAGTGCGCACTAGAGACAAGGCATCGCTGCGACGTTCAACTCTTAAAGGAGAAGCTTAAGAGCCCCGAAATTCTTTTGTACTTTTTACTTCCCTTCTTTGACGAGCTCGCTCAGTTAATCGGCCGTTCTAAGTAACTCGCGCATAATTTTGATTGGGCAGTGCCAGTGAGCTCGCCTTTATTATGTCCAGTTAAAGAATAAGTATTTGAAAAAAAAACGACTATGTATACTAGTCGTAATATCGGCACATACGCGTCTCCGAAGCAAGTAGACATCTTCATTAACTAGGTCACAACAGTAATAGAATTACTGAGCATGTTATACTTCTCTCTCTATTCACACCTCCGATTTCGGCACCTGAATCCGTAAATATTGTATGACATTGTATTACCAGAACTTAAACCAAACTACGGCAAGTTCGCAACCCTGTTTACAATCTCAGCAATTTGGAATTCATTGGCCTTCAAATTAAAATCATCGCACAACATTCATATTTTCCCCTCGCGTACAGAAAAACATTGTCTTCAGGAATCTATGCACTTACCTGATATGTGTAATTAACTGTTATTTGCTTTCAACAGTGCTGTGTTAGTTTTATATTAACATTTGCGTATGTACAACTTGCGCAACTGATGTAAAACTAGTTGCATTTGTCAAATACAGTTGTTTATTCTTGCTTTGTTTTAGTTTTATTCCAGACTATTGATTATTTTGATGTATGTTTCACCAGCAGTATTACCATCATGTTATCTAAAGGGTGTATTGTTATTGTTAGTTAAGCTTGTTAATCATTGCTCACAAGTTCGCACCTTTACTTTTTTTATAGTTACCCTATTCATGTCGCCATAAGAAGTCCCTAAGTCAGTTTCCCTGAAGCTTTGGGACCTCCTCTTGTTTACTATTCCTACCACGTAACTGAACTGAAATATATAATAAACTTCACTTGACTTGACATTAGCTTTTCCGGTGGTTACGTAAAACATTTAGAGAAATTGCGCGTAGTGTCAGGCAAACACGAAACTGCATGCATAGAGTTTAGTTTCGAACCATTCTCACGAAAAATTTATTTTACAAAGGCTTCACTCCAAGTGAATAGATTCGATCGACGTTCTACTCTTAGACACGGAAATCTGACTGTACAAATAATGAGAATGGCAACGGCAAAATATTCTGTTAATAAGCTGTTAGCTCGTATTTGCTATACGAAAGCCTTGTTTTTGCGACTGCCAACAATTCTAGTGCACAGCGACAATCCCATTGCAAATTTACAATACGCTCAACAATTTATATGATCCCCGCCGCGGTGGTTTAGTGGCTAAGGTACTCGGCTGCTGACCCGCAGGTCGCGGGGTCAAATCACGGCTGTGGCGGCTGCATTTCCGATGGAGGCGGAAATGTTGTAGGCCCGTGTGCTCAGATTTGGGTGCACGTTAAAGAATTCCAGGTGGTCGAAATTTCCGGAGCCTTCCACTTCGGCGTCTGTCATAATCATATGGTGGTTTTGGGGCGTTAAACCACACATATCAATCAAATCAAAGCAATTTATACGACTGACCTCTGTGTGAAGGAATAATTCTACGCCATCGATAGTACACATTGTCGCAGAAAGAGCCCTTTAAGCGCTACTGCAATTTTTGTGACTTACAAGACTCTCTGAACGACTGTATTAAAAACATTTTTCCTGTGCTGTACTCTCTCTTTCTCTCTTTATTCTTTGCGTGCGTGCAAAATAATAATAATAATAATAATAATAATAATAATAATAATAATAATTGTGGAAATAAGGGCATACAGGAAGGAAAACACTGAATAGTAATCAATTGGGAGACCATATTGTTGGCTACAGTTAGAAAATGAACAAAGGCTATGAATAAACAATCATGTCAGACCGCAGGGTGTCACGTAATCAAAAGCGTACAGGCACCTCTGTGAAATCTGATAGAAGCGTGTGAGCCGGCAAGCTTTCAGGACCTTGCGCATGTCACTTATGGTGAAGTCGGATGTTCGTTGCTGCAAGATGAACAGGATGATCGTTTATGTATAGCACTTTATGCAAGCGCGCACGTAGCGTACATAACGCTGTTAGTGAAACGACTGTCGCACAATTTCTTTACAAAGAAAGGCAGCCGGTCGCCGTCACGGACACAAGCAAGGACACGTGTTTTCTGATAGCATAATAAATACACACATTGCCACCAGAGAAGGAGGACGCTGTCGCATTACCATGGAGTGCATTCGACGGCGCTTTCCTGCACGCTTTGACGATGACCCCCTTTTCCTGTTTGCAGCGAAGAGCTGTGGCCCTCCAGGAGAGGTTGAGCACGGCCGTCGCATGGGTGCCATGACGCGCTTCACCAGCTCGGTCAAGTACGAGTGTCACGAGGGGTACGAGCTGTTTGGCCGGGCGCACCGCTACTGCCAGTCCTCCGGCCAGTGGAGCGGCACACTGCCCGAGTGCAGGCGTACGTATTCACTGAAACTCATGGACGAAATGCTCTACACACTGACGTCACGATTGCACGTTGCTCGTACGCCTGCTAACTCTTTCGGAATACCTTTTCATGTGAGCTCTGCCTGCGAATTTCAGCAACTATAGACTACAATCTTCATCACGCAGTACATCTGAATTGTTAGTTGTGCAGCATTACGTACGAAAGTTAGGCTGTAGGATGTGATATGGGGGTCCTCGATGTGACGGCGAAGTGAACTTTAAAGCGTGAGGTAATTGAAGCAAATTCATTTTTGTCTTCCACATGCAGCGTGTGTATTGCCAAACAATAATAAAAAAAACACCTCTGAACGGTGGTTCATGTGAACACTGTTTTTAGTAGGGCACCTCGGCACCCTATACATTAAGAGAGGTTCAGTTGTGCCAACTAGTGAGCTGAATCACATATGTGCTTTGTTTTTCTTCTATGGAGCCGTAATTAGGAGAAATATTTTTTGGCTCATCGCTGCTCTCTTTGCAGCCGAATTTATTTTTCAATAAAAGTACGAAAATAATGAGGCACGTATTTCAAGCGCTCGGACGTATACTCACTACTAAAAGCTGCGGTGTAATGCTATTTTAGTTTTACCTTATGATGTAGCTGAAACATAAATACAAGATTAGTGACCAATAAAAAGAAGTTAGTTTAACGACCGTATTGAAAAAAAAGGTTCTATGAAATGCGAAGCGCAAGTAATACCATAAGCGCACATGGGACCAAAAATTTTGGTCGCAGTTGCTCATTGGGACTTGTTCGTCAGGGAGCAATAAGATAACAAAAACTAACCATGGAACCTCACTTTTTTTCTCGTGCGCAGCGGTGCAGTGTGACAAGCCCGAAGACCCCCTGAACGGTCGGGCCATCTTCGACCAGCTGCTGTTCAACTCGGTGGTGCGCTACGAGTGCCACCATGGATTTCGCCTGAAGGGGCCTTCCACGGCACGCTGTAACTCTCAGCGGCAATGGGAGGGCGCACCTACACACTGTGTTGGTTAGTACCTCACCGCAGCTCGTCTTACCGGCTAAGCAGCTATGTAAGTAAACACTGAGTTCAAGGTAGTAAGGAACTAGAGAGAAGGAGGGTAATGCGACTTTGCGCGTGTATTCATAATGGTGCTTATTAGGAAAGTGTATATATGCAGCCAATACGAATCTGGAGCTGTCCACCGAAACAGACCGTTGGTAGAAAAATGACTTGGTCTCCTGTAAACAGTATGCATAAATGCAACCATGAAATGGCTACGTGCAAAGAAGATTGGTGGGAGATTATACTAGCCACAACCGTAAAATATGTATAATTCACGTCCGCAAGAACACGCCATACGCTACATCGCACCACACAACGCCATAATGCGCGGTAGTTCTACATTGTTTCCTTTCACTGTGGTGGACAAATCTAGAGGCGTACCTAGAATATGCGGCCACGTCTTGATGCAGTTTTGAAAACCGAAATAAATCAGTTTTTTGGGCTGAACCACAATGAAAGTCGTGTCTCGGCCAATCCCTATCTGCGCCGCGTCAGACGCGCGTGCACCGCATGCAGCATGGTGTCATCTTTTGATGGAAGCGGCTAAACACGTGCCGCGAAACTCACGAACCACGGATGTTAAAAAGAGCACCGATAAAGTGTGCGGTTCCCTGTGCTTACCTTTGCAACATATTGAAAATCTCAAATAGAGTTCCTGTGTACTAAACATTACTAGAAATTATGCACAGTCATCTAGAAGAGCTCAGAATCAATATGCTTTGTAACTTGTTGGGCACTGACTAGCGCATATAATGCTGTCCAGCAGAAAGACTGGAGGCCAAAGACCATACTTCTTTAGCATTTGACTGGTTTTCCTGACGTCTGAGTGCTCGGATGATGGCTCCGGCGTTTGGTTCAAGGTCACTCTATGTTCACCAACAACAGGAGCTAAGAGCATATTATGTTTCAAACCTTGAAATGAAACTTTGAAGAGTGGGGGTGAAGGCCAGTTGGAGATTCGTGGTTAGGAATGGCGACCTCGAAGCCACAATCGACGCAGAAAGGCTCATGAAGAAGCAGTGCAGAAACGCAGAGACAACAACCGCTTCGTGTTGTCTCTTTCTGTGACCTTTTTTTGGGGATTAACACCAGCAACCCGTGAGGAGAACCGTTCAGTTCTACACGATAGTGCATGTTATGGCTAGATCACTGCTTAGATAAACTTAAAAAAAATTCTCGCAGTAACGAGCAACCACTATGACTCACTTTCTTTTGCCTGTGTGAGTGTACTTTAGGCAAACTCTCCTTATTTGAGAAACAAAGAAAAACAAAGAAAAACAAACAAAGAAAAAGAAACACAGAAAGAAACAAAGAAAGAAAGAAGAAAGAAAGAAATAAAGAGAGAAAGAAAGAAATCACCTATAGTTGTATTCGAAGCTTTATGCCTTCAGTACAAGCTTTAAGGAAAGCTGAGTGCGAAAGAAACCAACGTGAGCCTACTGAAAAATTTAACAACTTCTCTAGTCGTTTAAAGAACGATAGTTTACTGGCCTGTGGAGAAACGTACAACAGCCCTCGTTTGAAAATGGATGTGAGGAGAAGAAGAGCACCCTACAAATTCGTTCCTCAATATTGAGACTACAGTTTAATTTACGCTCCCCAGGTCATGTGTGGACGCCTGCACACTTTGTTCGAGAAGTGCGGAGATTGCACAACGCTTCCGACATCCTCATTATCGGTCCCCCTCTCTGCTAGCCTCCATTCAAACTAACAGACTGCGTGCGCAGCCGAGACCGCTAATGTCCGCCTGTTGCCTAACGCTATATTCAGCTGACACACCGTGGTATATCCATGTACAATAATTTTTGCGCTTCTTTTTCTGTGATTTCCGTTTTGCTTCTCTCTGACGTAACTGCTAGACACTGATTTTTGCGTTAGGTTTGCCGTTAGTCCACTTTATTTCTCTTTCTCCTTCTCTTGCTTTCATTACATTATTTCTCTTCTTCGGTGCCTGAGCGCCGTAAAAGAGGAGGAGCAATAATAACCTGTTTGCCCAAATCCAGCAGATTTCGCGCTTCGTTAGCACCACACTCTTGGTGGTGTGACCGCGCGCACCGTTTGACTTTCTGCCAGCCGTCGAACCTTATTGCGGCCTGGAAAGCTTTTATCGTTCCTCGTTTACTATCCATGGACCTATTTGTCTCTCTTTGTTTCTCTCCCTATGTTCTTTTTTCTCTTCAATTTTTAGCGTCTTCGAATACCCATTTCCTCAATTATTGTTGACTCAATTTAGTCCTCGTTAAGTGCGTAATGAAGTTTAATTATGATAATGTTTCAACAGTATCCCTCTCCTATAGATGTGGAGAAAGAAGAGTACATTGGGATGACAAAAGCGAGGAAACGTAAGGAAGAGGTTCTGTTTTCCGTAATGACCTTTTCTTTTCTCTCTATTTTTTTCGGATGCCAACATCGTCGCTACTGCTGTCCAGTAAATCCGCAGCCCGCGGCTCTAGTATGGGGCGCAGAAATAGTGTTCCTCCCCTTCCGAATCCGGTGGTCATTGCAGCGTGGCGACACCAGCCGGAAGTACACATAAACGAGAGAGTCTTTAAGACAAAGACACCATGGTCGACGACTTCAACAAATAAAGGGAACGTTAAACTTTTTATTGTCCCTTTCCTTAAGGCTGGCCGTGAGCTTAAGTCGTCCTTCGCGCTGAGTAAGCCTCTTTCTCTTTGCCCTCGTCTTTTTCTTTTTTTTTCTTGCCCGTGTTTTTTGCAGTCGCCGTGAATATTGGCTCAGGCGCAGTGTTCATGCTTAAGTTCCTCGTCCGCTTTGTTTCTGTTTATTTCTTCGCTCACATTGTCCCCATTTTGTTCCGCTCCCGGTAGCGGAGGAAGCTAATAGTATGCAATTCTTATAGACATAAGCCTTCCCAAATTGCACGGTCGTTACTATGTATAGGGGCTTTGTATACGTTACCCACTCTGTTTGGATGTCCAGCGTGTTTTGCTCATCTTGCGACTGACACTCACATTCACGGACGTGACCGGGAAGTTTCACAAAATGCGCAAAACTAGAAGTAGTCAATATGCAAAACTAAAGGATTGCATGGAAATCTTTCAAAACACACTCAATCTCATTCCACTTTTGCGTGGCTCGATTAACTTTCCGTGTACTTTAAATCCACTGCATGTTGCTCCAGTGTGGCGCCTAAAACAAAATAGTTTTATCAATAACCGTAGCACCTGGTACTATAAAAACTATTTATTTAGGGCGAATTTGTGCCCGTAAACTCAAAACTAAATGGTCAGCCAAAATTTCCCTTGCTTGCTGTCTCCAGCTTCATCGGTCTTTTCTCCTTCACCTCGAGTCTCGTGCCGGTCCCGTGGCGTAGCATCGTGGCGCGTGCAGGACGGCGTTCCATGGAACGGCTTTCTTGCTACTTGTGTAGCGGCTTTTACAAACCCAAATTGTTGCACGCGTCTTCTGCGAATGTCGAACTGTGGCAATATGCTTGAAAACTTGCATAACAGAAAGGGGATTTACTCTATAGGCGCAATCATGTTAACGTTGTCCGAGCCGACATAACTTGCTACCTATTACTGCATCGTTTAAGGTATCACCTCGGAATCATGTAAAATGTGATGCGAGCAGCTCAATGCGCGTAAATCAAAAGTACTTACGCCACGGACGTGATGGCCGCAGTTTAGGTGCCACTTGAATATGCATAAACTGGGCTTTAATTTTTTTTTTCATGCATCTCTTGTCCTATACAGCAGGAATACGGACGGCATTTGCCAATTCTGACGCCGTAAACGGTTTTTTTAATAAACTACAAGGTTTTAGCATTCTCAACAGTGATATCACAAAATACAAACAGTGAAGCTATCTTTTCATTTCATTTCTTGAAACTTTACTTCCTAAGAAATGTGATCTTGATGATGAAAATTTAGGGCGATATGTCGAGCAAAAAAGTGAGTGAATGCACGTTGAAAGGGAAACGCTTGGATGTACCTGTGGGTCCGAATAAAGGGGCAACGGGGGAGCACAACAGCAATGAGGGAAGATGTATACAGTTAAAGACAACTACTGGTGTATACAGGAATGGTGTATACAGGAAAAAACTAATGGTGTATACACTAATGGTGTATACAGGAAAAAAATATGACATTTACATTGCGTCTCATAGCAATGCAAGAGCAACAGCAATTCACACTTGTCTAAACAGCTACAATGGAGACTCTTTATAGTAAAACTTGCTCAGCGTGCTTACTGCCAGTTAAATGCTGAATGTCATGTCTAGTGCGTCTGGTTTCAAGTATCGTTTCATGAATCTGAATTAACATTTTTCGACACCTCTACCCAATTTCATTATTATGATAATGAATATTGCCTTCAAGTGCCGGAAGCTGCGAAAACAATAACGATAACACCACTAATACATTTAGTGACCGCAGAAAATTATCAATTTTTTAGTAAGCCACAGTGTTCATTGACCGTTCCTAGCCGTAGTGTGGGTGCTGCTTTATGCAATGATTTTCGTAGAATAGGTAAGGAGAATTAAAATTTCGCCAGTAGTATAGAATTGGGATTTATAGGGCTGCTTAATATATGATGAAACTAGTTAATTTACTGGAAAGGGTTAATTAGCTAGCCAGTAATGATTGCTGGGGTAACTATATGTGATTGTGGCACGCTATAGTTGAGTGCCCCCGAAATTTCGAGCATCTGCGGTTTTTGACGTGCATCTAAGCCCGTCAACTACGTCTGACACTTCACCTCCAGCAAATGGCGTCTGTCGTGACCTGAATCAAACCCGCGTCTTTATAGACAGCAGCCGAGACCATCCAGGTAGCTCGTAACTCACGCTCTCGTCTTCTGCATGACGCGCAGAGAAGGTTGCATTATGTCGTGGTTGTCTTTTCTACACGTTTCTTTGAATCTCCCGAAACATATTTCAGACGAAATTCGAGCAATAATTATACTCAAGATTTTACAAACCAGTGAGTACAGCAGGGTCAGTGCAGTGCCTTTTTAAGCACCCACACACGCATCACATTGCACATGATGTGCCTTCAAAAATACGCGTTCAGAAGAAACACGCCTGTGTGTTCATAAATTTAATACAAAAAAAAATAAAATAGCTTGCTTTTGCTCAATCTTCTTTTGACCCCTTCATGTTATCCGCTAAAACTATGCTGATAGATTGTGCGGCATTGATGCAAACGAGGCACCACAGCTCTACCCATCTGAAGCATGCGTCAAATTGTATCAAAACAGTTTCTGTCTTTGTATTCGAAAGCTGCCCTATGAGCTGCAATGAACTCTGCAGGAATAAGGCTACAAATTGCTTTTTATGGCCTTCGCTAATTCGAGGAAACATATGTTCTGAACAGGAAGGTTGCTGCACATTAAGTGCGCAACGAAAAAGCATGTTTACAACGATATAAGGACGCGGCAGCTGTGGCCGCTATTCAACCTCACAATGTCATAACAGCTGAGCAACAGCCGTTGGACGAAATTCTATTTGTCACCACCATCACCACTTTCTACGCATTCTGTGTGCCCTAAAATTAGCGCAGGGCCATTAAATGCGACCAACAGATTAAGCGTCCACTGATCAAAGTAGGATGTTCGCGTCTGGATTGTAGCGGGCTCTAATGTTGCAACAATAAGTGTTTACGTTGGCTGATTACAAGATACCTGCATCTAATGGTCTTCAGCTTATTTTCACAGGAGGCGAACGCTATTCAAGGTGCCAGAGATTACTGAGCTCCACCTGGCTGAAGACTTATAGACTTTATGCAAAATCAAAGGAACACCTACTCGCGTTCCCGCAGAGATTGACTGCGGCCATCCTGGGCACCTGCACAACGGTTACGTGGAGTTCCGCTCCTCGACGCTCAACGCCAAGGCCACCTACAACTGCTTCGACGGCATGAAGTTCCAGGGCGAGTCCAACACCAGCATTTGTCTTGACACCGGCAACTGGTCCAGCCCGCTGCCTAAGTGTCTCGGTAAGCTACGTTTACGTTCTATGCGTGCCACGTTCTATGCACCCTTTCGCAGGAGGGGAAAAAAACGCCGCCATGATGGGCTGCGTGCGAAAGTACAAAGGCTGAAGTCACGTCTTCGGCAGTGCATTTCTTGGGGGTCACGCCAATTGGTGCAGCCCAAAAAGGACTATGGTGGCACCGAGGGAGCTCACTTTCAAAATGTGTATATGTGCAGCCCTTTCAGCACACACTGGTGGTTGAAAAAAAAAGACAAGAAAAAAATGAACTTCACCTTCAATAGCGTACGAGTGATTGATTGATATGTAGGATTTAACGTCCCAAAACCACCATATGATTATGAGAGACGCCGAAGTGGAGGGCTCCGGAAATTTTGACCACCTGTGGTTCTTTAGGGTGCACCCAAATATGAGCACATGCGTCAACAGCATTTATGCCTCCATCGAAAATGCAGCCGCCGCAACGATAGTGTACGAGACAAAATGGCTGTCGCTCCAGAGTAATGGCGTTCCATCCGACAGAAGGCACTTACGCCCTTCGGTATACGTGCGCGCGATTCTCAATATTTTGACATATACTTTTTTCTGTGTGCATATGTTATCACGTGCTCGAGTTTCTTTAAAACAGTGTTTTAGGTTATTGTTTTCGCGGCATGAGTTACGCACCACAAACAAAAAAGCCTTTTTGTTCGTGCTCCTCCCTATTGCTGCAATTATTCGAATGCGAGCCGCTATATAGTCATCTTTAACCAGCAGTATTCAGCCAGAACGCCTTCATTTGTGACACAAAATGGAAGGCATTCAACAATTCAGTGACCTATCACTAGTGTAATTGTTGCACGCTGAGTCTTATCTGGCTGAAGTTTGGAGATGTTTATGTTGCTTATTTAGACCGTAAACGCATCTTAAGTCTTGCGGAACACGCGTAATCGGAAAACTTCAGGCGTTAAAATCTCCATTCCCGTTTGCTGAGCAATCTGAAGTGTCACGACAAATCTGCGTTGCGACCTTTCGTTTTTTTTTTCTTTCCACAGCCCGTTAGGCTGTGAGCCCGTTAATATAAACCTACAAAAGCTCCAGAGAAAATTGTCAGTAGTCGTCCAAGTCACACGCGCAATAGAGCGCGTCTAATTGTCTCGGAGTGTCTAGTTAAGTTACTAGAATGCTATCACTTTCGCTTTATTTTCATGCTGCGATGGTTTAAATATCTGGTTTGCAAGTGAGAAGCCGTAAGTTAAATGCCGGTCATGCGACCATGTTCGACCGGAATTCAGTCTTCGTATATTCGCTAAGTTGCGCTTTGTGATCACATACCAACCGTCTTATTGTGCACTTAAGTTTTTTTTAGCAGACTAGGATTTATACGAACTATTACGTGCTAATTTGATCTTGTGCCTCTCTGCAGCGTCATTACCTTTTTAGGTGCAAAGAACTTTTGGGGGCTGAACAGTTATAGGAAAAACACGTAAAAATTGATAGAAACAAAGCAAGAGAGGAGTAGAAAAAGAGAAAGGAGAAAAGGAGGAATAAAAGAGAAACAAAAAGAAATGAAGAGGAAAAACACTGACGCATCTGAAAATTATGAAAAGAAAGAAATAGAAAAGTGAATAAAACAAAAAAGCTTGCTCAGATCCGCCCTTCCTTCAGGCATGCTACCACTAGGGTGAAGCTGTCTTTATTTTGTCTTCTTATTTTGCGCTGAAAGGTGCCAACTCTTTTTTACCGATTGCTTTTGTAGCAGTGCAAGGGTGAACTATCCTCAGTGTAGCAATTTTTCTTAAGATGGCATGCGCACTCCGTCTTAGTGCTGGCAGAGAGAGGGCTTGGTTTTGGGGCAAGTCATTGTAATAATTACATAATGGCTTTTTGTTTTTATGTATAAATGTTGGTAGCGCGCACTCGGGCTTGACTTTTTTGATAGTTTCTATTTTACGCATCACGTCAGAAGTTTCTCTTATTATTGCACTTCATTTGCCCGTGGACGTTAAGGCATTGCACATCTGCTGCCCTGATCCAAGGCAAACACTCGACCACTAAGACCAGCGCTGCGATCAATAAGCTGTCGTGTGGATCCTCTCTTCCGATCCTTGTCATGAGTGGTATTGCTCGCAATGAAAGCTAGCTTTCGTCAGCTTTGTCGAGAATGAGCCCCCTCGAGTGTGACAAGGGCTCTGGAAGGATTGTTCCACCAGATATATTCTCGGCAATGCGCTCAGAAGCGACCTGCTGCCGCACGGCTACTCTTTTAAGCAATCGCAAGCGTCGTAATCAATAGGAGATCTTTGACAAGCGCGAATGACTTGGACGAAACACATACAACAGTACTGACGCTTTACTTGCAACTGGCGTTTTTGAAACAGACAGCTTGCAATTCCGCGCATCAAGCGCATATGCGGGCATTATTACTCAAAGGATTCTGTGAGTCAATCTTCAAACATGAAAACTTGAAATGAAATCTATGGCGTATCCATTCAGAGTGCGTCAAAAGAGAAGCCCTTTCATTTTATTTGAACTCCAAATATGTGCAACTGACACACTTCCCACCTTCTTTCTTTATCAAGTGAGCCTAAACAGTGTCGCCTTTTGTTTTTATACTGATTTTCTTAAAAAAAGTGGAATTAATAAATAAAAAGTACATCTATATTTTTTGCTATTTTCCGCCAAGTCGCTACCTGGCACTTCCTGGCATCCTTATTCTTCTATTTGACCCTGCCGTTGAAGCACTGACTATTCTATTCAATAAAGACGAGTTCACAACTCATATATATTTAGTACCACATTCATACTAGCAACCAGGGTATAGAGAAATGCCTAGAATACACACAACCACTCTACACAACCTTCATAGATTGCGAGAAGGCTTTTGAATCAGTATATATATATCAGAAGTCAGGCAGACACTACGGAATTATGGCGTCGCGACGAAGCCTATATAAATATCCTGGAAAAAATTTACAGTGGATCAATGGCCACCTTGTGCTCCGTAAAGAAAGTGACAGAATACCAATCAAACAGGGTGTAATACAAGGCGATACAATCTCCCCAATGCAATTGACCGCGTGCTTACAGGAGGTCTTCAGAGGGCGAGAATTGGAAGAGTTAGGGAAAAGAGTTAATAAAGAGTACCTTAGTAACCTGCGCTTAGCTGATGGCATTGGATTGCTGAGTAACTTTGGGAATTAATTGCAACTCATGATTACTGAAATATGCAAAGAGAGCAGAAAGGTAGGTCATAAAATTTTGCAGAAAATTGTTTCTGCAGAAAATCGTTTTCGTTTTCTGCCGAAAATCTGCAGAAAACGAAAGTAATGTGCAACGATTTGGAAAAAGAACAGCGCTTCGAGATAGGTATACCAGTGCACTTGAAGTTGGAAAAGAGTATGTCCGCTGAGAACAGGTTGTAACCGCGGAGCTGAACCACGAGATTAAAAAAACTAGAAGAAGAATAATAGGGTGGGAGACATTCGGCAAGAATTCTCAAATAATGAACAATAGATTGCCACTATCCCTCAAGAGGTAGGTGTATAGCAGCTGCATCTAACCGGTACTTACCTACGGAGCACAAACTTGGAGAAATACATAGAGAGTTCAACTTAAGTTGAGGACGACGCAACGAGCAATGGAAAGGAAAATTATAGATGTGACCCTAAGGAAGAATAAGAGAGCAGAGGGTATCAGGAAACAAACTGGTTATAAGGATATCATAGTTTATACCAAGACGAAGAAATTGTCATGGGCAGGAAACGTAGCGTGAAGGCAAAGTAACCACATGTCATTAAGGGTCAGAAACTGGATTCTGAGAGGATGAAAACGGGTGAACATCAGACAGAAAGTTAAGGGAGCAGATGAGATTAGCAAGTTTGCGGGTATAAAGTGGAAGCAGCAAGCACCGGACCGAGTAGACTGGCGGAAAGTGGTAGAGGCCTTTGTCCTGCAGTGGGTGCTGTCAGGTTGATAATGACGACGTTGATTTGTGCCCCCCTCAGTGATATACACAGCAGTATTTCGTACACTACATTTGCGGTAACCACAGGGCTGTCATTATTGTTACATTTCACAACTTTGACATATCCCATCACACATGTGATGTTTGAGGCACCGACGAAAACATAGCACACTTGCCGTACCACTGCCCTCGTTTTGCCACGGAGAGAGAAATGCTTGCCTACGCACCACGGCAAATGGATGATCGGCAAATGGATAATCAGCCACAGTGTAGCGAAAGCCCTATTGTGCTTATAGATGCGAAGCAGCTCATTGACTAGACTGTGTAACGCTGTTCCTCCGTCCGCATCACTCCCCCTCGCCACAAGTGTTGGAGTGGTGCCAAGTAGCTCACGCTCTCCTAGCAGTGCGCACTGACGTATCTCTCCCTCGCTTGCCACGTGCTCACCACGTGTCAGCTCCCTCTCGCTTCACCCTCTCCACTGCTGGCAACGCTGGAGCCCACTTCTCACGTGGGCATCATTACGAAACGGCCAGGAGAGCTAAATGTCGTAGATAGATAGATAGATAGATAGATAGATAGATAGATAGATAGATAGATAGATAGATAGATAGATAGATAGATAGATAGATAGATAGATAGATAGATAGATAGATAGATAGATGGATAGATAGATAGATAGATAGATACATAGATAGATAGATAGATAGATGGATAGATAGATAGATAGATAGATAGATAGATAGATAGATAGATAGATAGATAGATAGATAGATAGATAGATAGATATGCATTCAATGTAGCCGAATTTTGCTCAGTAATACTTCGCATTTAAAATAACAAAGGCACCCCAAAATGAATAATCAGCAAAAAATAAACGTAAATGCACTCTGAAACAAATTGAAATAACAAGGGAATGTATGTACAGTTTGCTTGCAGCAATTAAAACTACAATGAAACGTTCACACGCACACTTTTCTGTTTCTACTCACAGGATATGTACTAACACATCATTTCATTTATCACAACACCAAGCTGTGTCTCACATACAAACGAGACCACATGCACTGGAAGACCTCCGTTTTGTATCCATCAGCTTGTTTGGAAACACTTAGCTCCATCTCAAAAAGGCACGACTTCCGCAGAGCGTCTCATAACTCGTAAGATGTAGATAACCGACATAATATACATTTAGTTGTTTTTTTCGGCGCATTATAGACTACCAGCAATCTGTAACCTTCAAAAGAGCAAATCAACCGTGAAACGTCACACTGATCATATATAGTAATGCTTACACTGTCTACCAAATGCCTATTAGTTGTAGACACGTCTCCATTGGACAGAATAGCCACTGCTCCAGTGACAGGATTATACAGCATAATAACGATTTCGCTAAGGGCCAGGTAGCCACTTAGCAGAACAGTGCAAAACATCATTTGTGTATAGTCCTTTATTTCATTACACCACGTTTTTTTTTAAGAAAGTCACTTCAAAACAGAACATGAAACTGTTTAGGCTTACTTGATAATGAAAGCAAGCAGCTGATGAGCGCACCAGCCGCTTTTTGTGGTTGGTTAGTTGTCATAACTTTATTGAGGCTCTGAAAACTACGTGTTAGCGCAGAGCCGGTGACTTCCATGTTGGGACCGGTTTTCGACCATCATTGGAGTTTAAAAAAAATGACAGGGCTTTTTTTTTTTCGGCGCACATTGATACATCATGGATTTGGTTTCAAAGTTTTATGTTTGAAGGTTGACGCACGCAATCCTTGAGTGATTATTGGTGAATATGCGCTTCATAATACGATGGTATATTACGATGCTCGTTATAACCCTTTCAGTCACGAATTATGATGCACTGTCGGAAACGCGTCAAATTTGCTGGAATAACTTCGAGGCACTCAGTAATATTACATTCCAAGTAAGAAAATGAAGGAAAACGTTCTTCCGTGTGAGTTCTGGTAACTATAGCTAATGAGTGTGTAAATAAATATCTATATATTCTGCCACCAGTTGGCTTCAGTACTTGAATAAAAATAATCCCGTATTATGCCCGCAATGCCTGCACAGTTAAGTTTTTGGTTGTATTTCTCCAGACTGAAAGAAAAAAAAATAGTTTTCATGTCTCGAAATGGGTCACGTGGAACAATTGTCGAACATGGTAGTGCATCCAACAAAGTTGTCCCCTGCAGTAATGCGCAGCATAAGGAAGTTAAAAATTCACCAGCAGTCAACTCAGGAGGCCCGCACAAACATGTACGCTAAGTTTCAAGCTATTTGATGAAACACACGGCGCGTGACGCGACATTGAAGTTGGTGTCTCCATTTGCACACACAGTGACTGAATAAACACCAGTTTCAACTAAAGCGATAGTCATCTGTGTGTTTTGTAGTCGTCGTTCACGCTTTTCAAGTATCTGCTAATTATGGACCAACTCTCCCAAGTAAAGGCATTATCGTAGTCAGGTTTGCGTTTTTTCGCTGTCACTCGCCTTAACACGTCACTATCGTTTTCTCAAATTTAATGCGCCTCTGGCTGTGGACAAAGCATTAAACTTATTCTCCTATCAATATCTTACCGTTGCGTAAAATATATTATTAATAATTGGTGAGTATCGCACTGAAATATAGTTATGGTAAAAAATCTTGTGGCTGGTCATATTAAATAGTATCAAAATCCTAGTCTGGATGCAGTTAAAATACAATAAAAACTCTGAACTCAGAATATGAAAAATAATAGTGGCTAACTTTCAGTTCTTTTCATTCTCACCCTCAAACCAACCTGAATGTTACTTAGAAGGAAAGACGAGAATCGATATGAAAATATGAAAAATTAGGAGCTCCTAACTCTCCGGAAAATGGGGGCGAGTGAAGCTTGACATGTGTGTGGGTGGCTAAAAAAAGGGATCACATGTTGCTAAAATAATGAGTCCTGACTTGCCACTTATAGGACTTTCTCTAGATACACGTCCACCTTCATTGGAAAATCAGCATGCTATCCTCGGGAATTTGTGGGTGGCGCGACTGTCCAAGAGTGAGATAACGAGTACCTTTAAAGGTGGTTGTATCGATCGCAAGTGAAAACTCGCCAAAATAACCGAGACAGTAATCATCTTCTTGTTTTTCTTAAAGAGCATAGCTGACCTTCTCCGTTACAAAGTGGGCGTGAAAACCTATATCTTCTGTTTGTCTGGGCTCTTGGAGGTGCGTGTCACTCCCACCACAAATTGCGTAGGTTTATTACTGGACGTGGTGTAATACAATCTTGTTCTGACGGTGACCGAAGACGGCGAGCAAACAACTCTTTGGCACTAAATAGCGTTTCAAGAATTCAATTTCACGCCATCGTCAAGATGCAACGCCGCAGAAGAAGGCCCTGCAAGCGATACTGCACTTTTTGCACTCGACCATACTTTCAGAACAATTGTAACGAGAATGTTCTTCTTGCGTGCGTGTGTGCGTGTGTGCGTGTCTGTGTGTGTGTGTGTGTGTGTGTGTGTGTGTGTTTTCATCTTGATTGATATGTGGCGCTTAACGCCCCAAAACCACCATATGATTATGAGGGATGCTGTACTGGAGGGCTTTGGAAATTTCGACCACTTGGGCTTCTTTAACGTGTACCTAAATTTGAGTACACGGGACTACCGCATTTTCACTTCCATCTAAGATTCAGCCGCTGCAGCCTAGATTCGATGCCGAGACCTGCGGGTCAGCAGCCGAGTACCTTATCCAGCAGACCGCTGCAGCGGGGCTTTTTTTTTTTTTTCATTCTCTGTGTGCGTTTGTTTTTAAATGCGAAGCACTTCTTTGCATACTGCAAGCACTTCTTTGCGTACTGCAAGCACTTTTGGGCTATGTCTGTCTGTCCGTCCATCCATCCACCCGTCCGTCCGTCTATCTAACCGTCCGTCCGCCTACGTCTGGGTGCTCTCATAATCACCCCTTAACTTGGGGTACACTAAAGCTAGTACAAAAGGGTAAGTTGGTTTGACGACTACGACTTTCTGGTCATGACAAAAATAATGTCAGAATCTTGTCACGTACGTGGTCAAACACTTGGAAAAAAAACAGTAGCAGATACCCGTGGGCAGGTATGTGCCACTGGTATGCGCCACAGGGGAAAGACATTTTACATCTATAGATAGGAACGGTGAGAACACGCATGTCTAACTTTAACGCTTGAGCGTCAAGAAAGAGCTGCCATAGGCAGCGTTCACCGGACGAATGCAAAAAAAATGTCAGTGTCCCTGCAGGAATCGAACCCTACCTTTCTGCGTGGCAGTGAAGTATTCTACCACCGAGCTATGCAGGGCCACGAATATCTGTTTCAAATAAACCCTAATTTTCGCGTAACGTCGATTGTGGCTGCAGTACTGGCTATCAATTTTATAAACATTACATATGTACTCACAGGGTAGAGCCATCACATTGTGTTAACGTGAATTGTGGTTAGGTGACATCAGCTGAAGTTGATTTGTGTAACAGTGTTGAAGGCCACCGCCCTCGCGCACACCAGCGCCAACACCAGCGCTTCATATTGGCTTGCCGCTCCTGGTGTTGCTAGTAGTCATGTTGCTTTTGGCATCGTTACGCAACTCTAAAGAACTGGTAATATATGCTGCTGTTTAACGTATGTGCATGCGTGGATTTGTACACTTTGTATAATTAGCGTCACTACACAGTGCCTCACTCAATTTAAAAAAATAGAAAAATAAAACACATTCACCTACCATCCACATGCTTTGCATAACATTAATTCCTGAGGTACATGAGATCGGCCGAATTTCTTTCTCTCTCTCTCTCTCTCTAGTTCATACGCTCTCCGCATCTTCTTTCACAGCGTGAGTGAAAGCTGAATGTCACAATTTCATCATCGTCCTGCCGCTTGCGCAGAAACCCAGTCACAGCGCGAACTTAGTCTAACAACCCTAAACCAGTCAGAACCGTCGCAGCTCGAAGCCACCTACTGCCGCAGGCTATATGAAACGGAGCTCGACTTCGCAGTTTCTTCCGCTACGCTGACCACTTTGCGGGCGGCACCAAAACTTATTAGTGCACTCTGAGAAGCGCCCTCTTTTATCCTGTCCGCGCGGAATTGATGTTTCGCGAACGCGGTGCAAAATGGTACAGGGCTCTTCGCACGCAGTGTTTAACTTAATCGCGAACGTATTCGTTCAGGCATTCAGCCGAACCCTTTCAAGCACGGCCGTAGACAAAGGATTTTCTAGCAAGAGGTGCTGCGGCCTGCGCACCACGCTTGAAACAGAAGCGCGCCACTCGCTTCCGGGTCAGCTCACAGGTTCATTGTGTCTCCACGAGTGCTTGTGTCCGACTTGACGTGTAAAAGCGGGAAAATCCACTGAGTCTTTTTTCGTTTGATATTCTGTAACTGCACAGCTTGCCTCGTCCGCCTAAATACGATGCATGCGTCACCGCACGCTTCCAAGTTCGAGTGTTTTCCAACACGTGCCCAAATGGTAACGTAATTGATGAAACCGAACGGGAGGTGCAAAAAAGTTATTTTCCGCAACTTTGAAATATTCGTTAAACGTGTAAGACGCCTTACAAGTAACATACCCCCATCTATAGATTTCATCACATGCCTCAACCACCAACCGTGGCACAACTGTGCATATATTGTAGGCCGAAGCTTGATCACAATCAGCCTATGGAAAAAAGTTTGTTCCTGCGCTGCGTGCGTCTGGTCGTCCAGATTGTTGGAATGTGCTAAAACGCGTTTGTTTTACTGACTTAAATCTGGAAAGACAGTGGCAAATAGATGCTCATTATTTATTTACTGGCACAGACACCACACACAGCCATGTCCCTCATTCTAATGTTTACTGTAGTGTACATCAAAGCAAAGTCGACAAAAAATGCAATTCATCACATTGACGAAGTTCGAGTGGATGCGGGGCCTGCAACGAAGAATCTGGATAGTTGGGCAGTCTAGCACGCTTTATATAAAGGGGTAATTCCAACGAGAGCACAAGCGCCAGGTGGCGAAGCTGCCCTGTAGTGCCTATTCAGAAGAATGTGAACGATGTGAGGTCTTGTTGTGACGACCAAGCGGCTTTATCTGCGAACACACTTCCACTGATCCAAAAACATTCAAGAATAATTTTTGTGGTTTTTTGTTGGACGTATTTCTTGTTCTGTGTAATGCATACATAAGTAGTGCAATAATGTAGAGACATATTATCTGGATGTTCCGCAACTGGCACTCAGATAACTCTCTGACACTAAATAGCGCTTAGAGAATTTAGTCTATATGGTATCCACAACCTGCACGAGTGAATGCTCAATGTAATAATTTCATCATCATATTACCACTTAATTGCCCTGGAACCCAGCGTTAGCGAGAACTAAGTCTAACAACCCGGAGCTAGTCAGAACCACCGCAGCTCCACGTCATTCACCGCGGCAAGCTATGTGAAACAGAGCTCGACTTTAACGTTCATTCCACTACGCTGAACACTTGGCCGGTAGCATGCGAAAGTTAGTGCACCCCGAAAAGCACGTCCTCCTTTAGCCTGTCCCCGCGAAAGTGACGCTTCTCGAAAGCGGTGCGAAAACTTGAGGTATACGGGGCTCTTTGCACACCAGGAGGCGAAGCTGCCCTGCAGTGCGTGTTCAAAAAAATCGAATGTGAACGCAAGTCCTTCGGGCAGGAATACTTCGGTCGTCTACTTATAAAAGTAGTCTGGGCAAATTCTCAATACAGATGTCTGTCCCTGTAGCATTGCAGTGAATGGAAAGTACATATTGTAACGCAGACTAAAAGAGCGAGGAAGAAGTAGAGATCGGACGCGCTCGAGCGATGGTGATTCGGCAGTGACGGTAGAGCACTGACATTTTTTTCAGTGTAAATAAACCCATCACATTCGTAACAGCTTTGGTGGAGGTGCTGGGTAACTTGCCATCCTGGACCCCGAAGCAGAAGTTCTTCGAAGAAGCAGACGCTTAGCTGGCCTACCCCCGGACAACATCAGCATGAACGACGACACAGCAATCCCATTGACGTACTACGCTGCTGCATCCACCAGTGCCACCGACACGGCACAAGGTCACCGTCGACCTCGACAACCAGACTACTGAGCACCTGAGCCACGAATTTTCTCAGGTAAAACTGACGAAGACGTGGACGCTTGGCTAAAGCACTTCGACAGAAAGAGCCGCTACTACGAATGGGGTACACCGGCGAAGCTCGTGAACGTAGTATTCTTCCTAGCCGGGACAGCCTTGCTTTGGTTTGAGAACCATGAACATGTCCTCCCCACTTGGGATATATTTGTTAAGGAACTGAAGGCCTGCTTTGGGGACACGAGTTCCATGAAAAAGAAAGCTGAGCAAACGCTGTCACGTAGGGCTCAGATACCCGGCGAGACGTGCACAACCTACATTGAAGAAGTG
The DNA here is from genome assembly GCF_043290135.1 of Rhipicephalus microplus. Lineage (NCBI taxonomy): Eukaryota > Metazoa > Arthropoda > Arachnida > Ixodida > Ixodidae > Rhipicephalus > Rhipicephalus microplus. The sequence goes on from NC_134710.1 coordinate 241,228,648, forward strand.
TTGAAGCTTTATGAGATTGTCAACACAAATATTTCTGACGAAGACAAAGTCGGTCATTTGTTAAAAGGCATCGCCGAGGACGTGTACAATTTTTGAAAAAAAAGAAAACTTGAACACTCCTTCAATTTTCAGGCAGCAGTATCGCGCATTCGAGGCGTTGAAGACCCGCAGAATTCCACCCAAGTTCGGGCGCTTGGACAAAGTTCCCACTGTCGCAAGTATGGACGTCGCCACCTGCGAAGACGTTTCCTTCTTCGTACGTCGGGTAGTTCGTGAAGAGCTCGTACGACTTCAAGCAGGTGGCGTTCACCACCAATGCTCGTTCGCCGCGTGCGCCGAACAAGCTCCCTACCGGATGCGAAAGCGCCACGTCGAAAGCCAACCATGCACAGAAACTGCAGATTTTACCCTGCGGCTCCCGTTTTCCCCGACGGGTCGTGGCCACCACCGGATGTCATCATCTCGACGTGCTTCTGCGGACCTCCGACCGTCGTCAACCAGGCCTCTACCAGAAGATTACTATGCGTCATCACAAAATGTTCCTGCTGAGCACGACCCGTCTCCACGTACTTCTGCCACCTCTGCTCCTGCTGTAAGTCGACAAGTCCCCGTTTGCTACACGTGTGGTTTCCAGGGCATATTTCGCGCTTCTATCCCAGACGGCCGCCGGCACCGCCACGTTTTTCCACGTATCCGGCTCGTATGTACGAAACGCTTGTGCCGCCACGCTTTTCGACACACCCGCCTCGTATGCATGAATCCTGGACCTCTAACCCAGCCGATTACCGTCCCCGACAGCAATGGCCTAACGAATTTCGCAGCGAGTCCCCCGCCTCCGAGCGAAGCCTGACGCCGCCTCCGACACGGTCCCTCCGGTCGGCGTCTCCGCGTCGTCGGTAACCTTCCCCGCATCAGCTGGGAAACTAACTGGTGCGACCGATGGAGGTACGGTCGCGGGACTGTCAGTTTCGCCCATTCCTCCTTCTGCTGTGATGTTGATGAACAAAGTGCGTGTGTGTATGGACGGTGTAGATACTCTTGCTCTTGTAGACACTGGTGCTGCTGTTTCGGTTATGAGCGTTTGTTCCAAACATCGTTTGTTGGGTCAAAAAGTCATGTTCGCGTGGAATCGTAAAGAAACTTTTTGTGGAGTTGGAGGCGAAGCGTTATGCCCTGTTGGTATTTGTTCAGTTGTTCTCACGATTGGTGGACAAAATTTCCGAGTTGAATTCACTGTGCTGGCTCGCGCAACTCATGACATCATTTTAGGGATAGACCTTCTTCACGAATGCGGCGCTACGCTTGACTGTGGAACTGGAGAGATTCTTCTACAAAGTACGTTGCCCGCTGCAATAGTTGACGATTTTCTCGCTCTGCCCATCGATGCTCTTTCGTTGTCTGAAGAAGTGACGATTCCTGGTCGGACAGCAGTGTTTGTACCTGTATGCTCTTCTCATATCCACTCAGGACCCTGCACTGGACTTGTAAGCCTGATCATGCAAACGCCATCAAGAAGAATGTGCTGGTCCCACGGTCTGTCTTCACAGCCATCGACGGACATGCTTGCTTGTGGGCGCTCAACGCAGCCTCAGAGCCTGTTGTTCTACCAGCCGGATTCAAACTGGGAACGCTCGAGGAGCAGGCCACAATTGAAGTCAGAATGGTCTCAGTGTCTCCAGCCATCAGTCAGACTGCACCCAACTACTCAGCCGAGATGAAACGTATGATCAATAAGTCGTTGCCTTTTTCCGAGCAGAATGTCCTTGAGGAGGTACTTACATGCTACGCGGGAGTCTTTGATTTCGCTCAAAACAAGCATTGTTCCATGTTGCCCGAATCCCGTATGCACCACCGCATCAACACGGGAGATGCTACACCGATACGCCAGAAACCCTATTACGTATCCCCGTCAGAGAGGCAAGTGATCGCTGATCAGGTCAACGACATGCTGCAGAAAGGCGTTATTCAAGAGTCAAACAGTCCCTGGGCAGCTCCTGTTATATTGGTAAAAAAGAAAGACAACTCTTGGCAATTTTGTGTAGACTACCGCCGTCTCAACGCCATCACAAAGAAAGACGTGTATCCGCTACCACGCATCGACGATGCTGTTGATCGTCTGCACTCGGCCGCATACTTTTCGTTCGCCGACCTAAAGTCTGGATACTGGCAAATACCAATGCATCCGTCTGACAAAAAGAAGACTGCTTTTGTCACGCCTGATGGGTTATTTGAATTGAACGTTATGCCGTTTGGCTTATGCAATGCCCAGCTACCTTGGAGCGATTCCTGGAATCCATCCTTCGCGGTCTCAAACGGGAGATATGTATTTGATATCTCGATGATGTAATTATTTTTGGCAAGACATTCCACGAGCACAACCATCGGCTTAGCGTTGTTTTAGATTGCGTCAAACAAGCTGGTCTCGTTTTAAACGCAAAAAAGTGTCATTTTGGTGAGCGTCAAGCCCTTGTGCTTGGATATCTAGTCGACAGGGACGGTATACGACCAGACCCGCACAAAATCAGTGCTGTCCGAGACTTCAAGCAACCGACGTCTTTGAAGGATCTCCGTAGCTTCGTGGGCCTGTGTTGTTATTTTCATCGGTTTATCAAAGACTTCGTCCAGCTTGCTCATCCCCTGACAGAGTTGCTCCGCAAAAACTCCCCATTCCGATGGACCGTTGAGTGTGAGGCTGCTTTCGAGCAGCTGAAGTATTTGCTTACTTCCGGGCCCCTCTTGCGCCATTTCGACCCGGAGGCACTCACGGAACTGCATACAGATGCTAGTGGTATCGGTGTTGGTGCCGTGCTAGTTCAATATCACGACAGCCGGCAGCACGTCGTGGCGTATGCAAGTCGTACTTTGACTAAGGCGGAGAGGAATTATACGGTCACCGAACTGGAATGTCTTGCAGTTGTTTTCGCCGTCCAAAAGTTCAGACCTTATTTGTACGGCCGGCAGCTCAAGATCGTCACAGATCATCATTCGCTTTGTTGGCTTGTCGGACTACGTGACCCAGCAAATCGGTTGGCTCGCTGGGCCTTACGGCATCAAGAATATAATTATTCTGTGACCTACAAGAGCGGTCGATGTCACGCAGATGCTGACTGCTTATCTCGTCTTCCATCTCCGACTGTGGATGCTGATGATGATAATTTCGACAACTACCTGGCCGCAATCTCATCCAACATCTCAAATTTGGACGTCTTCCGTCACGAGCAACAGCGTGACCCTTCGCTGAAACCAATGATTGATGTGGCTCGTAGCTCTAAACGCGCCACACCATTCGTGATTCATGACGCCCTACTATATCGCAAGAATTACTCCAGCCATGGTTCCACACTACTCCTCGTCGTGCCAGAATGCCTGTGTCTTGTGGTATTCCAAGCCATGCATGATGACATCACGCCTGGGCACCTTGGATTTGCCCGAACGCTTCACCGTATCCGACAACGTTTTTACTGGCCTCGACTCTGGAAGACCACCAAGCACTACGTCGCAAGTTGTGATGTCTGCCAATGCTACAAACAACCTACCACACCATTGGCCGGCCCACTGCAGCCGGTTAAGCCACCGACATCACCATTCGAAAAAGTCGACATAGATTTACTGGGCCCTTTCCCCAAGTCTACCACCGGCCGCCGCTGGATTATTGTGTGCGTAGATTACCTGACGCGGTATGCTGAAACGATGGCGGTTGCTTCAGCCACATCATCTGATGTGTCATGGTTTCTTCTACACTCGATCATACTTCGTCACGGGGCCCCTCTTGTGGTGATAAGTGATCGCGGCCGACAGTTTACCGCTGACGTTGTCGAAGAGTTGCTACGGCTTTGTGGGTGTCAGTATCGCAATTCCACGCCATACCACTCTCCGACCAACTGCCTCACTGAGCGCACCAATCGTACCATCATCAACATGCTTTCAATGTACGACGCAGCGGATCACAAGAACTGGGATGCCGTATTACCTTTTGTTACATACGCCTTTAATACCGCGAAACACTAAGTCACAGGTTATACGCCCTTTTTTCTTCTCTATGTTCGTCATCCCCAAAGTTTCCTTGACACCATACTTCCATTTTCGACGGACGAAAACGCCAGCGTCGCGCAGACTTTGTGTCGCGCCGAAGAAGCTCGTCGACATGCTCGGCTCCGAACTCTTTCCGCCCACGCTCGCCCGAAAGACCATTACGACGCAAAACACCCACCCGTGACTTTCGCTACAGGTGATTTAGCCAGGCCGTGGACGCCTGTTCGAAAGAAGGGACCTTGCCAGAAGTTTCTTTCTAAGTACTCAGGACCATTCGTCATTACTCAGTGCTTAAGTGACATCACTTACGCTGTTGCGAAAGTAACAGCTCAGAACCGGCGTTCGCGCAAGACGCAAATTGTGCACATTGCCTGATTGAAGCCCTACAACAACCGATCGCTTCTACTCGCTCGGTGAGCTTCGTCTTGCCCGGAGGGAAAAGTAACGCGGACTGAAAGAGCGAGGAAGAAGTAGGGATCGGACGCGCTTGAACGATGGTGATTCGGCAATGATGGTAGAGCGCTGACATTTTTTCAGTGTAAACAAACCCATCACATCCGTAACAATATGTTCTGCGAAGTTCCAGCGTCACAAAAGCGCGATCACACAACCAATTGTTCTTAATTCGTATTTGCATGCCTTGAACTTTGGGGCTCACATCGAAGCTGATCGCCAACCGAGAGAAATGTAAACAAGTCATGGTGAAATTCTTGCCTGTTCATTCCTATCACTATCCCTTGTCTTCTCACTATCTCCTATCACTATATCATGCAGCAGAAGGGATTAGCCTCGCACACATAACCCGGGATTGTTTAGCCCTAGCATCTCATGCGTTATTAGCGAAGGTGTTACCAGACGTTGATTAGACCCATGTCAGGAAGCAGAAAGGACGCCAGCAGTATTTGAAATCTTCTCATCATTGCTGCGGCCCCCTGAGAAACACGACGTCTTGGTAGCTCACGTGTGTAAAACGGCATTTTCGGGATGTGGAACAGCACCTGTTGTGGGTGCAGGGCGTGTCACGATATGAAAATTTTAGTCCCCGATCTCACTGCACAAGGCAAGGGGCGGGAAAAGAATTTGTTCCATCATGAACAAGCCTGGGTAGAAGCGGTGTTGGTTGTAATGCAGTACAATAAGATTAGTTGTGAGTGGGATAAGCAAGCTCACTCATGATACGATTCATGCAGAGTCAGATAGTGCTGTGAGTCTGAATGGGTTCGAGCAAGAAATAATTTGGAAAGCCTGACTTCGAGGGATTCCGACTGAGAAAAATTTCACTTATCTGAGTACAAGCGAGCACGCCTAGAGAAAACTTAGATGTGTGCGAGTCCGAGTGAGCCCTAAGAAAAGGGTATATTTTATGAGTGATTCTAAACGAGCTCCTCATTCTTTTTCCGACCTCTCGTCCTATCTACTCAACTTCAGCATTACTTTCACTATGATGTCGGTTTCCATTTATATTAATTATGGCTACTCGCACATCTATAGAGTAGTGTTCATGTTCCAGCTCAATATCCATTCAACGAAAGCGTAAGGTACTGAAGAGGGAAGTTTTCTGCCCCCCCCCTCATCTTCTTTCGAACGAAGGCACCCTGAAAAAACATCTCATATGACTCATTGCTTTTCATAAAAATGCCCTCAGTGAGTGTCAACCATTGATACCTCGTATTCAGAGATACTAGGTCAAAAGCGCCAAGTAGAGCATCGATTATGCGAAAAATTGGTGCTAAAAAGCATTGAAACCCTGGATGAAACAATTATTAATCCGGTAATGAACTCATAAATCGACTCACTCAGACTCAGATAGAGTCGTGCGTGTAAGTCAGAGTGAGTCCAAGTGAATAATAATTTGGTGAGTGTCAGTCCGATTGAGTGCGACTCAGGAAAATTTCAGTGAGTCTGAGTTCGAGCTGGTCCAGTTTAGGAAAACTTTGATGAGTGTGAGTGCCAGTGAACTCAAGGGGCGATGTACGTTTTATGAGTGAGCCTGAGTTAGCTCGAAGTTTCTTGCCCACGTATGGAGTCGACTTACACACACTTTTTAAGATGCCACTCATTTATGCTGCAAGTGAAAGCCTATTCCCGCAAGTGTTTTTACCTGGAGGGCTTAATTCATAGAGTGTGTGGATATTATTTAATATTATTATATTTTTCATCTAAGCAACTTATGGTACGTATATCATTTGAGCGACAACATAGATGAATGAGAGCGTGCTGATAGGCCACAATGTACACGAAACAACCAGAAAAATCAACAAATTTCGTAAAAGTAAGTGCCACTTTCGTAAAAAATCTCCTTATCAGCTTATAATATAAAAGTAAACATTCTGCCAACACCATTCATTGCTTCACAAGCATTTCTGAAATTTCTAAGCCTTGTTTTACCTAAAATCAGTGTCGCAAATATAGCGTCGATGGTGTGTGTGTGTGTGTGTGTGTGTGTGTGTGTGTGTGTGTGTGTGTGCGTGTGTGTGCGTGTGTGTGCGTGTGTGTGTGCGTGTGCATGTACGTGCGTGCGTGCGTGTGTGTGTGTGTGTGTGTGTGTGCGTGTGTGCGTGTGTGTGTGTGTTTCATGAAACGTTCCTGCCCAATTCAGTTAGAAAATTATAGCCCTCGGGACGCATCCATGTTGACCAAAGACCAAAGTCGCAATAACACGTTGTTGGACACCACCATGTACTACTCGTCGACGCCCAGCTTACGTCATGCTTTGGCTCCACAGTCCTTAATTTGGCGATAGACGATTCAATCCAATGCATCCAAAGCTAAGCCACACTTTTGCATGCGGAACGGACGACGGCAGCGTTAATCTCAGCGTATTGAGGACTGATATAAGGCAATTCGTCACACTCTTCTTCTCAAACCACTTTTTACTGATTAACGAGGCCATGGGGTTATTTTTACGTTATTTTTTAAAAATACGTTATTTTTTTACAATCAAATAAACCTTTAAATTCGCATTCAATAGGCAAATAGTATGCGTTTTAGTCATAGAAAGATGCTATTATCCCATCGGCAGGGCCATCTCCAAAGATTTCAACAGCTGTCTATTCCATCAAAGTGATTCCAGATTTCAGCCTTTGGTACGCAGTCATATGTAGTTGCGGCGATTTTTTTTGTCTTCCTTTATATATGAAATTAATTTAACCCTATCAATATGCAGGGCCTTTGGTGTGCGTTTGCTAGCGAGTAGGTTATCACGTTTAACTTTTAAAATATATACATGCGAGAAATGAACAAATTTCTAATGTGATAGTGCAAAGCCTCTGTCATGAATGTGCGTTTGCTAGCGAGTAGGTTATCACGTTTAACTTTTAAAATATATACATGCGAGAAATGAACAAATTTCTAATGTGATAGTGCAAAGCCTCTGTCATGAATGGGCGTCACAACCCTGCCTTGAAGAAACAGGAACTTGATTACAATTCTATAGCCGATGAGAAAACTTTGAAACTTATCTAGCTGATTGTTCCGCCACTGTTACATTGCTCAATTAACCCTACAATTTGCAGCAACTCAGCTAACACCTTATTTGGTGTTAGCTGAGTTGGCTCAGTAATTTATTTGGCTCAGTACTAATCGGTAACGCATCTTAGCAATGAGAGGTCACCTTTGGTGGCGGCAGAGCGAGTAAACCAATGAAATCTTCAGAAATTACCACGTTACACCTCACAAATCACATTTCACTTCCGTTCACAGCAAAGCAGAGACAGATATCTTTATCGAGAAGCAGCCCCGACCACGCTTATAACTGTATAACTGAATTATTCCAGCACGAATGAGGTTGCATTGGGTCCCACCTTGTGAGCGCTAATGTAATTTCAGCGCGTCCTATCGTGAGCAATATGAGCTGTAACACGGGAGCGCGGGGCAATTAGATTCAAAACCAAGATGACGTAATACGAGGATGGCCCTGCCGAAACCAGATAGGAAAGGAGGGGGGCTATTTCACTGTCTGTTGGCACTCCCGCTTCGCTAGCATTGCAGGCAATCGACTCTGCTGTGCGGAAAGCGCAGCAGAGTCGCAACGAAAGCTAGAATAGCGGCCTTTCATAGCCTTTTCTAGACACTCATTGGGTAGCTGCTGCAAGCACGCTTGCTTGATACCCACTATGGCACTAATAATAAAAATTTTAGGGTTGTAGGCCGGCATATACGCTATGCTATTTTTCGTCATTCTTCTGAGAAGCGTTGTATCCGCTAAACTATTGCGAGGAATTTTGTGCCCATTGTTCATGTAGTGGCTGACGACGATGAAGAATCATGCCTGAAGTGGGTATGTGCCACAGTTCATAGATGAACAATTACAAGGTTTTCTAATGGGCTGGAGCATTGGACGATACCCACTTGTTACACTATTCGCATTGTGCAATGACTGCTTGTTCTTTCGTTGTTTTAAAACGCTTTATAGGTTGTAATAACGCGATTGCTTTCCCGGCATCAAGCCTGCCTAAGGCTAGTTTGCCAACAAGTCCCAAGCACCGGCATGGCTCAGTGGTAGAATACTGGGCGGTCACCCATCGGACCCGGGCTCGATCCCCACTATTACAATGGTACTAAGTTTATTTCTAATTGCACGCGATGTGATTACGGGCACCGGCCGCGGCGGCGGCAGCAGACAACTACGGCGCTGCGCGAAATTTGAATTGTCATCTCATAACAGCTTTCGCTGTAATAAAAATGCGCAAAAAACGATGTAAGTGAAAGACGTGTATCGCAATGCGCATCCAAGACCATATACATATAATACAGGCATGACATCATGGCAGCGTACGTCACAGCCGACATCTCGGTAGATACATGGGTGATTTAGTGGGGCTGTACCCGTTATGTGAGGTCATATCACCGCTGACAGCCTCTATAGCGTTCCATGCGCCACGGTTTTGCAGCAACGATGCCTAGGTGGGAGTGTCATCATATACCAGAAGCTTCCACTTTGCTTGCGACGGCGGCTGCGAATCTGCTGATGTAAGTTTCGAGGCTATTCGCCACGCACTCGCGTTTTCAAACTCATATTGCTCATGATGGTACATATCATGATATCATTGGGCGTTATTTCATCACCATGATTTATTTGTATGTAGTGGATCATATGCAGTGGGCCTTTGGGTGCATTGCTTTGTAATGGCATCTATCTATCTATTTGCTTAGGCTTCATCATACCTTCAAGGGGTGCTATTATAGGTGCCCTTCGATATTTCATGCAAACCTGTTGCAGACCGTAGCTCAGGCGGCGCCATCTATTGCAAGAGGAGCGTGCAGCTGCAGCAGAAGGAGAGACTGGGAGGTTCGCCAGTTCCCAAACTGGTTGGTCATGCCTGTCCTCAGAAAATCGGGAATAAAAAATAGTAGAAGCTGGTATGTGGTGTTTAACGTCCAAAAACCTCCGTATGATTGTGAGAAACGCCGTAGTGGAGGGCTCCGGAGATTTTGACCACCTGGTTCTTTAACGTGCACCCAAATCTGAGCACAGGGGCCTACAACATTTCGCCTTCATCGGCAATGCAGCCGCCGCAGCCGGGATTCGATCCCGCGACCTGAGGGTCAGCAGCCGATCGAGTACCTTAGCTACTAGACCACCACGGCGGGGCATTAGTGGAAGCTGACCACACGAGAGAAAAAATAGAAAACTAAAGAAAACTGCACGCCATGAATGTCCTGAAGAGCATGATACTCGTCAAAGCCTATCCACCTGACTTTGATAAGCGCAACAACGCGTTCAGCTTTGCACTGGTTGGTGTTCTTGGCCAGCACCCGATTATTGCTTCTTCTTAGAGAGGTAGATTATGTAGCAGACAGAATTTCAAGAGGCATGTTAAGGTACAGTCGAAGCAGAAAAGTAGAGGCTCTTTTGAGGCTGTCACATTAAAATATCTGCGCTTTATTAGGGTCTACTTGTTTTTTTTCCTCGAATTCAGCCACGCATTGAATCAGTCATCAAATGTAGGCAATATTTCCCCCTCACGCACACTATATCACTATCAAACAGACGCGTAGGGAAGGCACGTCTGGGGACGCAGCCCCGCGGTACATGTGCATTGAGCTCTATCACGTGTCTTGGCAATATACCACAAATAAAGCCATCGCTGACTCGGCAGATAACGGCGGACCGTCCTGTGGTTGACTAGTATGGGGCAGCCTCAGCCTGCCACTTCCCTAAACTTAAATGCAATTTATGCCTGCTTGCGGTAAGTTCTAGTGTAAAGTTTGCATTGACGAGAGGAAAGATTACATACGAAACCACTATATATTTTATTCTTTGTTTGGTAAAAGAGCTCTAGCTTCAGTTTAATATAGTGCTGAACCGCATAGTGTCTAAAAAACTGAACTTATCTTGAAGGACTTTCACTGGGCTCAAATGAGTGTGTTCGTGACAGTCGTGTTGCGATAGTCATGCACACGGCGTTCTCTTGGTGGTCGTCTAGAACGTCGGGTGACATGTGATTGGCAAACAGAAAGCTGAACGTCCACAAATGCCACAGGCGCAGAGCTGGCGAGTTGCATCGGTGCTTTGCCGGTTGCCCGAGGAGTCGGTCACTTGGCCAATTTCTACAGGGTCGTGGTACTCGCTCTGTGGACTCAGAGCAAATAGAATCGACCCTTATCCACTCGTGCAGACGTACTTCTTTTATATTTATGTGTGTCATCGGACGAACTAGCAAGTTCGATGAGCTGGCTGTGGGGCAAGGTATACATCTGGAAGGATACAATGTCTTAGGGCTGTATTTTCCTGCGGCAACTTGATTCTTTCTTCTGAGTGCAAGCACTCGCCATCGAGGAGGACGAATGTAAAAGTCAACTGCGAAGCATGGTATTGCGTTGGCTCGCTAAAACTGACCCACTGTTTTCATTTCTTTGCTTTTCTTGATATATTATCAGCATACTGCAATTTCGCACAGCTCCCGGACCAAGGCACTTCTATCTCCACCTAAGAAAGAGTCAGAGATTGGCAGTGCAAAAATTTTCTGCGCGTGTGAAAAAAATAGCACTGTATGCTCTGCTTTCATTTACTATTATAAATGCAGTTCTCGAAGCTAAGCTTCAATGCTAGGCAACTCCACTTAGGAAAACAAACTTAATGTACCAAAAAATATTCAGACCGATAAGCTCAAAAGCCATTGTACGGTTCAGTACTCACGTGTAGAAAGTTCAATATCCACATTCAAAACGAGAAAATCATGAAGCAACAGCGTCCTTACCCTGTCGAACAACATATCTTTGTTAGTCCTAGTTTTGTGTCTAAATAGTGTAAAAATATGGCATCGAAGAAGTTGCAGAGAAATTAACTATTGCAGAAAAAAGAAAGCCAAAACACTACTTGTTTTTAGTAACGTAAATTGCGTTGGACTTTCTGATTACTCAGATTACAAAGCAGAGACTTCCCCGGCACATTATAAATTCTTTTTGGCCACTCAATGTCAAATGACCCAGTCATTCGGGCAGCCTTCTCAGGAGCGCTCGAAAAAAATTCTGCTGATTTCGCACCTAGAAAACGAAAATACTGAAATGTTTTTGAGAGAAAAAAATTAGGTCACAGCAGAATCTTCTGAATTTCGTTGAATGTCACCTGAGTAGGGCTTGTCAGAAAAATTAATCTGATAGTATTTTTTCTTGTTTCAATACCAGATTTGTTTTATATATTAAGCAAAAGACCTTGTCTATGTTGTTCAAAGTTCAATAATATTACTGCAACTTCACCACTATACAATCATCCAGCAAAGCTGTTGAAATGCTGAATAAGAGAGAATGTTGTTTGACGTTCTCTTGCTCAGTCGGCCCAAAGCTTTAAACTCTAAGAAATATGTGGTAATAACTTTTGTAACGAAAATAAACAGGCAGAACGAGTTCGAAACTATACCAAAAGCGTGGAAAATTTTTAATCCATATTCGTGATAGTCGGGTAAACGTGAGTTGATTTGGCATGCAACGACTCTGTTCGAAATATATTTTGACTTTAGAAATGCGAAAAAGAAAAGAATTATAAGTACGATTCTTGAGTTTCGAAACATCGCCATGCCTTTATACGAATGCGCGCGAGTTCTCTTTTGAATTCAAACACTTTATCGGGGAATGAATGCCGCGGTCTCTTTGAGCTTGGTCTCGACGAACATTCACACGACATAGCTGGTAGCAAATATGTCATACCTGAAGATAAAATGTACCACCGCATTAAGCCTACGAAGGAATGATGATATAGCTGACTGTCTCTTGTACTGACTCTCGTGTTGCCCGCTCGATTTGTGAAAGCATGAACGTGGGGTTCTTTTCAAACCCAGCGCAAAGCGAACATGTCCCGTCTTTTGACAAGAGAGATTGTGTTATTAATTCATAGCACTGAAAAGAGGCTCCTCTTTGTCGATCGCAAATAGACCCGGAAAACGGAACCATAAAATTCTGCGTGCGCGCACACAGCGTGGTTAAGTACAGAGAGTATCGACTGCTCCGATAAATTTTTCTGTGCGATATTGCAGCTCCATACGCCGGAACCACGGGCACGGAATGTTACAAGGCTTGCAATTGAAAATATAATGGCTAACATGTTTTTCTTTTATAGCCACCACCAATAGGCATTTCAGCGTCTCCTACAGGATGCTGTATCTATCGCAAAGCTTTAAAAAATGACAGGGACGTTTGACTCCGGGAGCGAGTGAGGGTGATGACCAAACCAAGGGGTGTCATCCTCTTCTTCATCACCTGTGGAATATCTCTTGTGGTTAAGCAGCGGAATAACTTTTCTTAACATAGATGACGGCAAACCTCTTTTGGTTTGTCGTCCTCGATGTTTCGAGGCAGTGCACTGATGACGGCATCACTCCTCACGTCCGTGTTCTCCACCAGCCACTGAACTTCGTAGTGGATGCCATTCTGCAGACACCGCATAATTTGCATAGGCAGTGTCTCGGGGCCCCGGAGGGGGGGGGGGGTCCCTTTGAAACAGAGTTCCACTTTCATTGAGTATGTAAACGCACAAATTCATTGAACGTTGAAAGTGAGGGTACCTCACCTTCTGGAAGCGAGTCTCTGCAGTAGCTAAGATGGTTACGTCAACCTTGATGAACTCTTACTCCAGCATGGGAACCCACGCCTCGTTGACAGGAACGTCTCGCAGATGCCACAGGCAATGTCACATAGAACAATGAGCCTCGGTCCTTGCAACGTGACTCCACAGTGAAGAGTTGGAGTCGCTCATCACCACTGCCAGAAGAAAAAAAAGAGGGGAAAAGCCCGTACATGTGGAAACACTGTTGACCTCCTCTGGTGGTTGCAGCAGTACTCGCTCGCTTGCGTGCGTGCTGAGTTCTCGGAGTGAAATGTCACTCATCTTTACTGGAAGTGCAGTAGACAAAGGGGCTAACCCGATACCCCTCGACTACTGTAAAACCGAGTGTTCGGAATCATCGAGCGAAATGTGTTGGTGTTTTCCTGTGCGATGCGAGATAAAGTAATTAATACGAGAACGTTTTCCCCGCCTAACCACATTATTGTTCTTCCCCTACACACTTCTCATCAGCAATGCTTCGTTTTCTTTCTCCTGCTCCACTTTTCCTCTGAACGGCGTCACCTATAGCACGGACGCACGTCACGGCACCGATTTCACAAATTGTGCATGTACGCTTTTGCATAAAAGCTCAATAGCACTCGAGGATTGTGTGATTACTAGCCCAGTTAGGAATTAGGACACTCGCCCTATCCTGGCATAACATAATTTTTGTGTAGCAATTTTTGGTAACTCATGAACAGTATAATTAAAATCTTGAAACGACTAATGCTTAGTTAAAGAGAGAGACTGGAGGGAAGAGGAGAAAAAACAGAGAAAAGGACGAGCGGAAGAAAGCAGGAAAGAGTGAACAAATCATACGCGCACACACGTATCGGAGTTCACCGCGCACAACTACAGGCAGTCACAACCGAGAAATATTCGCTATCAGTTCCTCTGCGGTCGTCTAAATGTAAACCAGAGACCCATTTTTTAAAAAAAAGTTTACAAGGACTGACTCTAAGGAATCCAAGACTTGCAGCGCACATTCAGATGATGGAGTTGTCATTCTGTTGAGGAGATGAGAGACCTACACTAAGCGACGACTTGTAGGATTTCGTCTCCGAAATTATTTATGCACGATGATGTACGTTGCGGGGCGTTCTGCTCTGGCTCTTTATGAGTGTCAGTAGTGGTAGTGATGGCCCCGCGGCATCCACCACCGTTTTCTGAGATACCCTCTATGGAGAAATGTGTGCTACATTAGCTGTGATCTACTTGGCGTTATGTCAACCATTATCTTTGTGTTGTTCTGTTATCTCTTGTTCTAGGCGACCAACTCTTGTAACTGCATGGACGCGGCTTCAAGTGAGCCATGTTTAAAAAAAATAAATCATGATAAAGGGCGTGAAAACAACCATTGCGTGTCTTCGTGGTGTATAGTTACTTCATTTTTTTTGCCAGTCCATTTCATTTAAAGCTTTGGAAAAAAAATTTTTAAAATTCATTACTTGTTTAGGATGGTAGTGATGTGGCATAGTCACTGTTAGCCTCGCAAAAATTGGCTGGATGGCTAGTCACTAATGACTAAATGACTGGCCACTCACTCATCCGAAACGCAGTTTTTCAGTGATCCCCAGTATTATTCTGGCACGGCCGGTGAGTGGTCTGCCTGAGCATCTCTTACGTTATAACTATTGCGAGCGTTTTTAGAAGCAGCCGTCAATTCAGTGTTTCGCGTGAAGGCAATCAGCTGCCGTGCGTACAACTCTTTCTTTCGTTTTTATTAGGACGCTTTGGAATACCTTTTTGTATACGCTCTTTACTACCTCCTGTATTTCATTTTCAGATGGTGGTCAAAACCAGTGGCCTAAATCCAGAAAGATCACAAAGGGGACACACATCTTGCAGGGCAACCATTTTGTTTTGACAGTGTTGTAGGGATTATTTTCACTTATACAAAAAATGAAAACCATGTCTTGAAATTAGCTTGACAAAAGCGAACACAGATTCCCAGCTCACGTAATTGCATTGTTCTATTCTCTTGTGATGCCGATCAATGGGTCGTTAGGCCTCATAGAACTGAGGGGTATCGAGCACCGGTACAGACTACAAAAAATGAAGGCACTTAAAATGTTGGATGCAGTATGCTCGACAGTGAAGTTATTAAAATATTTGATGTTTAAAAGTGAGATTTTGAGGCGGGCCACTTGCAAGAGGTGCCCGCCCCCCTTGCTTGAGCACGAGGGGGCAGTACCCCTTTGATCCCGCCCCCGTAATTTACGCCACTGCAGCACTTCGCTGTTGAGAACGCAGGTTCTACTGTTTTTCCCGCACATCAAAATTTTATGGAGTGGGAAATCCTGAAATGCTTCTAGGTCGTATCTTGCACTTACGTTAAAGAATAACAGTGTTTAAAAGCACTTTTCTCTCCTTTACTTAGAATACCTTCCAAGCAACCGTGCAGTTTCGGCTCATTGTGCCTCCCTGTTCAATATTCGATTCCCATTACTCGCGTGTCATCAGTCTTGTATTGTGTGAAATCACAGCTATAGCTTAGGCCTGAATTCACGCGAGCTATTGATAAGTACGAAAAACAAAAACAGAGTAACGAAAATAATGGTCTTAAAATAGAATTTCGAAATTTGTCCCCAGGATATTTAATTTATAGCGAACCTATTCGTATAAAGAAGCACAATTTCTTTTTCATTCTTACTTAATCTTTTCCGTTCGCTAGCCACCTTCTATAACTATATGTGTCTATCACAAGGTATTGTTGAAATTTGGCCTCAGAACATATTGACGCACAAGATTTTTTTAGGAATACAGGAACTTTACTCTTTATCCTAAGTATATGATTCGATAAACACTATTTTTCTATATATTCTGTAGGCATTAAAGTCTAAGCTTCCACTCGACCTTAAAGATCAAGTGGAAGCCTACACTTCATCGTTACATAAAGTTGTATTTAACCTTTCAAAAGTTAAAAAAAAACGTGAATTACGTGTTTTCACTACCGCGTCTAATAACATATACCCCTATCCAGAGCTCTCAAAGTAAAATGTTGTACTCTTAGATGTTAAAAATAATATGCAGTGTTTAACGTTCCAAAACCATCATATGATTATGAGAGCGGCTGTTGGGGAGAGCTCTGGAAATTTCGACCACCTGGGGTTCTTTAGCGTGCACTCAAATCTGAGCACACGGGCCTACAGCATTCTCGCCTCAATCAAAAATGCAGCCGCCGCAGCCGGGATTTGATCCCGCGACCTGCGGGTCGGCATCCGAGTGCCTTACCCACTATAAAACCGCGGCGGGAACTGAAGAGCTAAGAAACCGTCAAGGAACTGTCCTTTCAGTGAATAAGTTGGTCATCGAAGCTTGCTGTTACAGCTTGTGACGTTATCACCTTCTCTGTACCTGCACTGGTACAGAGAAGGTGATAACGTCACTGCACTGAGGTTCCTGTAAAAAGGTCAAAGGCATACTTGAGGCGCCTGACATATTGTCTCCCTTGGATGTTTACAAAATGTGCCCACACACAGGGCCCCCAAAAAATATGGGTGGAACCATGACCTTCAGGCCAATCACGATAGGAAATCCGTCAGTAATGTAGGCCAAATGAAAATCACCATTTCAATCAAGGTGCTTCGCGAATCCGGTCCCTGACACATGACGCACATGTTGTCTATACAGCGCCGTGCAAGATTCCGACGCTGGAGCACGCATACGTGAATCTATCAACACCTGAGTCCCGGCTGGAGCATGGGCGCCGGCTCAGCGTCAGCTGCCACGACCACTACGAGCTTGCCTATAATTCTACGCCCCCACGATGCAACAACGGATCGTGGACACATCTGCCAATCTGCGCCCCAGGTGAGTTACCAACGACACACGCAAGCTTGCTGCCACTGCGCTAAAGGAAAACTGCACCACGGTTCACTACAGAGCTTTTTCGCGCCACGATATTATATTTGGATAGGTTCGAATCGGTCAACACGGCTTTCATATATGTCATTAGTGCAGCTTATCATAATCAGCTGCAGCAGCCGCTTCTATACTGATTGTGTTGCTGCCTACCTTTTCTTGCTCTGGTCGCCATCCTTGTACACATCTCAGGAACCTTCCCCGTCGTCAATATTTTGCGCTGCGTCCTCAAAGCAGGGAATAAAATATAACAGGTGATAAATGGGCGAAATAGACGTACTGCTGCACGTTGCCTGCTGGCTTTACATGTTCTCTATGCGGTCGCTTCAATCTGGCAATCCCAGGCACAACCGAAATGCATTTTCAACTGCAAAATGCCCACAACTTGACTACAAGGTTAGGGTGAACTTGCAATAATTTATATTGATTGCATGATGTCTGCACCATTCATATTTATTTACCAATAAAAATGAAGACGTAGACACAAAACGTTCCAAGCCAGCCTGTGTGTCTCCTTTCTGAAAATATTTTTGCGTCTAAGTGTTCGTAAGAGTGCAAATTCAGCTCAATAATTCTTACAAGCAGCACAGACACACACTAACATGTAAGGCACCATCAATAAAAGTCAATAGAAGTTGCACACAAAATATTGCGGACGAGAACACTTGTCATTCGAAACCGTTCGTGTCTTTTTTAATGAGCTTTCTCTTTTCCTGCGCACTTTTTTGGCTAGAAGACTAATACCTTGGAGCTGGTGTAATACAAACCACCCATAGTGACGGGGTAACAAAGCCACCGAAAGAGTAATAAGGCTAAGCAAAAGCATCGTCATATAAAATAGCCTAGTGTAGTTGAAAGTATTGTTCGAGGACAACAGCTTGTATGATTGATATTGTGAGTTATCGTGTTTTATATCAGCAATGTGATAGACACATTCCACCTAAGTATCCGGAACAACTTTCGAAAATATTCTCGTTATTGCACATTTTTGGAGGCGGTGACAGCTAATGGCCCGTGAAAAAAGTTTATGAAAGAGGTTTCCAGCTGGAGGAAAAGACAACTAACTAGCTTGTATATACTTCAATCGTGAAATAAATAGTCGGCAGGTTTAATAGTTATTGTCATTAAACCTGTAACTTGCAGTCGCAATCGTATCGCCTGCGTAAACAATAAAAGCTCATAGTTGGTTAAATTTGTAACAATGTCATTAATATGTTCACTGTTTTTGGATTATGAACAAACTTAAAGACAAAAGTTACCAGTGTCATGTGGTTGAGTTATACTTTCTTTTTGAGACAGATTACTTTCGGAGATGAATATTCTTAGCGCAGGATCAACTTAAGTATAGACTGATTGGCAAGGTATCGCCAAAGAACTTGTATATTAACTACCTTAAGACACATGGTGTGTCATGGGTAGCCCCATTAATTCATGAAACCATAGGAAATAGCCATGAATTTCGAATTTTATCTGTGTCTGAGTTCTGACAAGTTGCAACAAAATGTATTTGCGCTCCAGTAGATTTTTTCTTAGTTTCCAAGTATCAACAATTAAAAGGTTGCTCGGTTATTAAGAAGTAAATGAAACAACAGTACACTATTTATGCAAGCTTCCATCAAGAAATGATCAATCAACTTTTATTTCTTATTGAAAAATATTGAAGTAACAAAAAAAAGCCACAATACAGTGGCTTGACAGAGCTCCGGCATCCTACAATATCCAGCATCAAAAATGAGCTAAGTACATGAAATAATTGTGCTAGAAATAGAACACATTTGAATTGAATGCACTATTTTATGAAGACGCAAAATATGGCCGGAACTAGAAAAACATCAGTCAGCCTTTTTATGAATTAGTATACGTAGTAACACATTGATTCGACTAAGAAGAAAAAAGGGGCGGGGGAGGAAAGAAAAACGCCTCGCAATTAGACGTAATGTAACCTATACGAGACAAGCTGATAAATAAGCCAACAAAAATTGCAAAGGCAAAGAAAGTACAACAAGAGAACAAAAACGCACTACGATCATAGGTAAACGACATTAAGGTGAAATTCCTTCGAATGAAATCTACGAGTAAGCTTAGATGAGTTATCTAAGCAGTGAGCAGTTTCCTTAGCACATGAAATATAGAAGCCTCGGATTATGCGAACCGAAATGGTAACTACTATAGGTGAGAAAAATATTTTCAATGCATATGAGCAAGTTAACTGGAGACCTTTAAAATGAAAAGAAAAAAACGCCATGTGGGAACATATTAAGCGTATAAAGCATACTGCAACTGATGATCACTATTAGATGTTACTGTGAAACGAAGTCCCATTTTGCTCCGAGAAGAATGAGCAATAAGCACGTGTTGAAGCCGTCTAAACGGCTATGCCATATTTAGCGTACTTATCTATAAGTGCGGCTAGTTGGAATGATACCGAGTGGTTTCCATTGTTTGGCATAATGGCTGGAACCAAGACGTCTTGCTAGGCGAAATGAACTGATGAAGTCTATGTTGTTAGTCTGGCGAGATGACATGTATGGGAAAGACGAAAGGTGTTGATGAATTCAACATTAAGCATATTAAATGTTTTAAAATAAGATGCAGTATGAGTAGCATAAAAAACACTGAAAACGTTGGCCATTACTCGAAGCAGTCGCTTTTGGCATATACTGTTTTCTTTTTTTTTTCAATTTGTCAGAGGATGTATTACCCCATACAAAGTAACAATAATTTAATGTTGACAAAAATGAGCTATTGTATATCAAACGTTTAGCATTTTGTAATAATATTTGATGGTTTTTGTTAATTACTGCAGTGATGGAATTTAACTTGTTACACACGTGTTGTACTACGTGCTTATTCCATGACAGCGTTTCTGTAAAAGTAACACTGAAATTTTTAATCTCGTTACCAGCACTATATATGTCATTGTCAACATCCACGTTTTCTGTAGGTTCAATAACGGTATGCCGAATGCGTAAAAATGTGGCTTCCTTTTCATGTTGTGGCTAGTTTTCGCAGTTTGACAGAGCTTGCAGAAAAAGTTGTACTGACTTCGAAAGGTAAACATTCAAGGTGGATGTGCCTCAAAATATTTGGGTTTAAGTTTGTATATTACAAGGTGTGCTGTATATTATTAGTTGATAAGTTTATTATACAAAATTATTAGTGAGCCAATTATGTGTTTTGATTTCCAGTGCGTAATTTTCATCTCTTCAGGTAATCTAGTTCAGTTAACAGAATTGGGCTATATGCTTAAAGTGTCGTGCGAAAGTTTTGTTAAATGTCGAGAAAAAAAGGCCCTCAACATTTATGAATAACGGAAAATGAAATATTCTTCTTTCAGGTACGTCTTTATTAACGAATTTAAAGTTTGAAATAGTATCAGAAATAAAACATTTTAGTTATATTGAAAGATCGCTGATTAGTTTATGCATTTAAAGTGTGCTTTTTGCGATGTAGTTAAGTTGAGCTAACATTATATTAGGAGCATCATATCATCTCAAATTGTTTAGGTCTATGCATTTTTTGTCATCATATCTTTTTTTATAGTGTATAAGTCTTACACGTTCTGCAACAAATGTTTTAGGCCACTATAAAGCCATATTACAAGTGTACGTCCTTAGAATTGCATTGTTGCTTGGAAAACACATGATTACCTCTTGATACTGTTTGACCACTCCAGGGCCTTCCATCATCAATCGGCACACATGAAATGACCATTGATACAATACACTCGTGACATCAAAGGCTTTTGGGCAATAAAGTTAATATCTCTCGGCCAATCTTCTCCCAATATTGTCAAAATAAGCAAAATTTGTACTGTTTCGTGTCATGCTGTAGTTATAATCGTCTAGTTGGAGCGTTCTCATTTTGTACGGCTGTTGCATGGCTGCACTTCACATTCCGGCGCAGCAGGCGCTGTTGTGCTCGTTATTGACTGCCCGCAAACGTCCATCTCTCATTTGTTGTCTATCGTATAGCTGTGCATTTGTCGTCTATCGTATAATAGCTACACCTTACGCAGCATTCACAGTGGGATGCGTTATTTCCGCCACCAGCCAAGCATAGCTGTAAGATCTGCCAGGGTTATACGTCATGCACATTTTTATTTTTTTTCAATTTCCTCACGTGAGCTTAATCTCAATCCTTATTTTACATTCCCCTCTCCCCATTCCTTCACTGCATATTAACCACCGACAACAGTGTGAATACGCGAGACTCCAGCAAGACAGATTCTCTTCGCAAACGACAAAATAGCAAGCGAGTGGACGAAAAAAAAAGTGAAAAATTGCAGGCAAAATACAATTCGCTCGTGCTATAGCGTTCGTGTCTCAATTCAAACTTCTCGGCGTAATGTGACGGAACCAATTTATGCTGAAACGGGTCTGACCATGTTTGTGTGGCGTTTTTTTCCCCTACTCTTGGCGGCTGTTAACATGCGAACAGCTCGATGCAAGAGCCTTCCGGAGCGGCCTGCGCATGGATTCGTGATCGCACCCAAGACGGACCATGGCATGCGGGCACTGTTCCGCTGCACCGACGGATACCAACTGGTGGGGCCCAACGTCACCGTTTGCCAGTTTGGAAATTGGACGCACGAGGCTGTGCCCTTGTGCCGAGAGAGTGAGTAACACGACAACGAACTAGTGATGGCACTTTTAGTAAGCCGTGGTGCCCACGCTTTCTATTCATCTCTTTTATTTTATCCCAAATTGAGGAAAAAAAGAAAGGTTTGCAGCAGTCACCTCTCCGACAACAAGTCGATGTACCTGTGGTCGAAAGATCACTAGCTGTTAAAGCACAGCGTGTACCCGTTGTCTGAAAGGGAAAAAAAACGTCGGGCTGCATGCCAATCTTACTAATATTTCCGCTAATGAGAATTGTTTCTTTATTGGCTGACGATCACGCGCACTCTGCAGCTCTTCTGGTCAGACGGGAACTCGCGGCCTGTCTGATCAGAAGTTGTTCACCATGCAGTTGTATCATGGTCAACTATTACGTATGAAACAGAAGCTCATGAAAAGTGTTGTTTTGCTCCAGCTACAAACACATCAAAATTAGTGAGGGCAACCTCACTGGGCAAACGGGAAGTACGCACTCTTTGAGGGTTGTTGGTACAAAGTTGGTGTTATTTGATGAATCAGAGATCAAGTGGTCGTATCCACGCAGGAACACTTGTTGTTATTGCTAGTTGATTCATACTGTCTTGCTGACACTGAAGTGGTGGCCATTTTGCGAAAAACTACGAAATAAGTAGTAAATAATAATCCGATTGCTAAGTCTTTAATCTAAGCCTACCCACACGTTTATTTACTACACTATGCTATCAACATATATTCGCGTGGCTTTTTGTGCTAGTCTCTTATTGCACCAAAAGATGTAATAGCGCTGCTATACACGGACGAGGAAGAATCAACAGGACTGGTGCTAACTTTCAACTGAGTTTTTTGTCAAAATCAACACTACAAGAAGATCCGTGCACTGAAAATTTCCCAATTACATCTAATGAAAACCTGTCGCGTCTTTAGAAGGCTGAATTCATGCGAAAGTTTCTTGAAAGAGTGCACTGTTGTGTACATATAAGTGCATATAAAAATACGCGAGAGATTGTCGAAGGCGGCAAGTGTCAGAGATAGCTATGTCAGCTGCCTTTTGGCTCCACTGTCCACATGCGAATAATTTTACCTAACCAGTCACGGCAGGTTTTCATGTGTGGTGATTAAGCTTTTTGCCGTGTACTTGTAGTGTGGCTTGTGACAAGAAACATTCCATTTATGCATTTCGGTTAGCGCTGTGACAACTTTTGAAACATTTATCCACCGCTCACATGCTCATCAATTTTCGTCAATTTGTGGTTCACAATCTAACGACAGTCAGTCACTAAGTTCTTTGTTTCTTCGATCACACTGAAATCCCATGCACCGTTTAAAAAGAGTCTCTTAAGCAATAACATTAATGTCGGCATAGACTTCTGGCATGTTGACGTGAATCTCTTTGGCATTTGGTTTTTCAAATGCAGCTCGTGACCTTCCCGATCGACCCTGGCGTTTTCGCTTTGATGTTCTATTGGTTTTTCATAGTGCAATAAAAAAAATCAATTTAGATCTTCTGAAGATAAGCAAGGTGCGATCATGTTTATGATTTTCTGGTGCGTGTGTTCCAAATTTATGGCATCAGTACCACAAACCTAAAAATTCCTCGTTACTCGGTGAAATGTTGGTATCCTGAGAGCTTGGCGTGGTGGCCGCGTCAGTGCGAATAAACAGCACAACCTCACATCTATTCTTACAAATTGGTGGCTTATTTTTATATGTGAGCCAAGTATATATATTGGGTTACCCTCATAAGTTACTCTATTAGTTTTTTTTTACTTCAGCATGTCTCTTCGCTGTAGTTGCAGGAGCTCTGACTGCTGTGCATCTTTCCTTCAAAAGGACCGTTCGGTTTACATCTCTTGCGTCTGCCACTCTCTCAGTAAGAACTAACGTTACCGAGGGCACTTATGGGGAAAGAAGCACAGCCCGTGGCTTTGCCTGTCTCTTCACTATGGCACTATAGCTCCATTAAAGTGTTGCTAGTTCTAAACGGAACGCTGTCAGAGGAGCTCACTTGATGCAGGCGCCACATCCAACGTCTTTTGAAAAGCGGCCCAGGAGTACCTGCTCAGATGTTCCCAACTGACAGGCACTTGAGACTCGCTTCGTACTCATCGATGTGTTTACACAGCGCTCCGAAGAGACAAATCTAGCGGTGGGGGTCTCCTGAGAGCAACCATTACAAGCGAACACCGCGCTCGAGCTTCGAGATCGTCGTTCGCGAGAGTGGTTGCGGGCGCGCGACATCAGTGGCATATGAGCATATTTGAATCTGCTCCAATGAAAAGTGCAGCAATATGCGATGTGTAAACGCGCCGTTCTAAAACGCTCCCAGAGTGCTTAGGCACGCACGCAGCAGTCTCTAGAGGAGAGTAGGAAAATACTCATAATATATTATTTCCAGGGCGTGGCGCAGCCATGCGTAAATCTCACACACCGACTGTTCAACAGTTTCATTATCGAGTGTCTGACAAGCAAAAGGCGTAAGTGGCCCACGCTGCCACTTGCCAGTAGTATAGTAAATCATCAATGCTTCGGTGCTTCTGTTGTCCTGAGATTTACGTTTCCTTGTCCACTTCTATGAAAGTGCACTCAAGATGTATCTTATACAAACTTATATTTCATTCATATACAGTATGCGAGCCAATGTTTACGCAGTTGCTTATTTAAAAGCAGAGAGCTTACTCATATGCAAGCGACCATCACGTCAGCATCTTTTTTTTTTATTTCACGTAGTGCACTGCTCACGGAACTCAATGAGGCGCATATTTCAATTGCTCTTTAGGGCAAAAAACTAATCTGGGATGCACACGATCACAAGTATGACACATGTGCAAGCTTCCTCGAAGGACTGCCTTTGGCAAAAGCTTTACACTATATCTAAAGAAGGCCTCTGTATTTTCAAGTGGCGCACGTGTCGGCCTACGTTCTAATACGTCTTATTTCTAACGGAAGATTTCGGCGCTTGTACTTTAAAGGTGCTTCACGAGAAAGCTCCATATTGAAGACTCTTTTGCGCATAGTTTAAAAGTGTGAGAACGAGAGGGAGTTCCTTTTTATCATATATCTCACTTCATCTGAACTTCTTTAGAGAAAAAAAGACAAGGGTGTTACTAGCAGGAACGCTGATGCATCCTCCGATACTTTCACGACGTTTCCGGTTGCGGGCAAAGAAAGAAGTTTTCAGCGCTGCATAGAAGCTATGCTAAAGTACTCGGTTTCACTTGAAACCATTTTTAAGAAACGGTAACGGGAGGTTCTGCAGCTGCCTCTGTCTGTTCGCGAAAAACTTGGGACTCTTGAAAGTAATAAGTCGAGTGCTCTGTGGTGGATCGCACTCTTGTGCAAAGTAGCGTGAGTTTCTCAATATGTTCAGCTGCGGTCTCTGCTTTCAGTATAGCGACCTGAAAATTATTTCTACTACATTCTCTTCGCCGATCTCCCCCCGTTTCCAAACAATATAGTTTACGTACTGGCGTGAGATAAAAGTTACATTTGTGTCCCAGCAGCTTTTAGCAAGAGGGCATATATTGTTAGTCGTCTACTGGAAGCACACATGAGCCGTATCCGAGGTAACTAGCAAAAGATGTGCGTCGTAGAATCGTGATCTCACGACACGTGCCTGGCTTCAAGAAATACTCTAACTAGATACCAATTCCCCTTGCGTAGTTTCCTAAGCAAAGGGCGTGCAGAAGGCCGCGCCTATTTTACTCCTAATTATTAAGAGTAACCTTCAGGGCGGCCTAATAACTGCGTGGACAGGCAAACATCTTTTCTTTTGGACGGAGCTCTTAGAGCCATCTAGCCGTCTCTGCTGGAAATATTCACGCCTACACTCTCGGAGATTTCATTTTGCCTTTAAGGTAGTTCCGATCATACGTTGATAGTTGCTGCAATCCTGCAGTTCGTTCCAACACAGCTGCATATCTTTACGATAAAGTGCATTCCCCTCTCTCTTTCATGAGCTCGGAGCCGTTGAGACAGAGCTACTATGTTACGTGTATGACGCCGTATTTTTGCGAACTTTAGAAACCTCATTTAGCTAACAGCTTCTGTGGCAACCTATTTCTGATTGCTCTAAAAGTACGACTCTACTGTGGGTGAATGGACCTACTCAGACTTGCCTGATGTGCGAGTCATGCAGCTTTGAAAAGAGCCATGCTATACACCGAAATTTTTCCGTACCCAGCGCGAAGATTGAAATAGTAGGTATGGAAACGACAGTGAAAGTATACCTTTATACTTCGTTCCGGGTTCGTTACCATAAATGCAGAGAGGAGAAAAAGAGTGAAAGACAGAGAGAACCAGGACTTACTGCAAGGCACTGAAGTTTGGTGAAGAGCTGCTCATCTGGTTTTCAATACCGATGCACTGTGAGGCAGCAGGCGTTCAGGGCAATCGCTTTGGTAGAAGATCCCTCGTTTACAGTAATTTAGGACACATCGGAGACCCTTCGAATCTGCGTTTAACTGTTAAGAGCACACAAGATTTCGTTTCCGCATTCTATTTTATTTATAACTGTTTTATAGCTATTTTTGCCAACTGTAACTTATATTATTCGACCTCTGTGTAGTCTTATACACGGATCCTCATATTAGGAAGCTATTGTTACAACGCTCTTCGCATGACGTTAATGAGATGCTTAGACCTGATCCCTGCAACGCAGAAGAAAACCCGTCACCTTTTCATTTACTCTTACACGCATTTATGACGTAACACCATATACGAAAACCTGCTTTGGTTCGCTTTTCTTAATTATTTTTAAGTCAATGCTACTGTTAGCTCGATTCGTGATTTTTCTACAGTGCGTTGCTATAGAATTCGTGCTGACGCGCTTTCGACTATCAAGAAAAACACAGTATTAGAAACAAGCGTAATTAGGAGACATTTTATGACGTTCACTGGAGATGAGGTATCTTGAAAGCGCTTCTACTTCGCTTTTGTTACACCAGAAAACTTATCAGCGTGCTCGGCGGCAGGGGAATGAGAGTGGTTAGTAAGCCATACTCAGTATACAGCAGGCTCGTCAGCATGCTTAAAGAAAAAGTGCTCGAGACGACGACTTTGACGAACAATGGGAATGCCAAGTTAGCGATGC
Organism: Rhipicephalus microplus; assembly: GCF_043290135.1. Taxonomy (NCBI): domain Eukaryota; kingdom Metazoa; phylum Arthropoda; class Arachnida; order Ixodida; family Ixodidae; genus Rhipicephalus; species Rhipicephalus microplus. Next base: position 241,255,274 of record NC_134710.1, read on the forward strand.
AAGTTCGAATAAAGAGAAATACCAGCTCTTCGGGGAAAATCGAAGCCGTAGGCATTCGCGGAGGGGGGCTTAAAAAGAGCGGTGACGCGAGGTGCCAAGGTAAGCGCTGCCGCATACGCGAGAGCTTCACAGCAGGAAGAACTTCGAGAAAAGGTGCGTGCCCGAGTCAGCAGGTACGCGTTCAGACAACTGGACCCGCGAAACCCTTAATCGAACTAGCGGCGCGAGAATTAGAGCGGGTGGCGCATAAGACCCTCAGTTCGAATTGCACTCTCCTCTCTTCCCACCTCGTACTTTCAATTCTTTCTTTTATATCTCTCTCTTCAGTTCGTTTGTTTCTTTCAGTTCTGGCAGTTCGAATCTGGGCTCGCAATCCCAGTTTGTCGCCAGCCAAGCGTTTCATTTCGAGCCACAGGGTGCGCATGACCACACGGAGAGGCTGTGTAGAGGTGCGAAAATGGCAGTAATTGCTCCGCACAACCGCTCTTAGTTTCCTTATTCTTTGTGACTTCCATACCTTAGTTATAGCTGTAGAAATGCGTTATATTTGCCGGCTTCAAATTAGACATTGTCTGTGACCACGCTATACCCTATTTATGTGACTTTGTCGTGCATGTTATGGGCTTTATAGTTTAGTAATCAAGCTGAAAGCTTAAAAGGGAATACGTGACCTTTCGCTGCATCATGCGACAGAAAAACAAGTATTGCTCCAGAAGCTTTCTGGCGACAAGTTGGGTAACGTAAACATTTCCATACAACTCACATGGGTGCCATTCACTCGTCGCTACTCGTTTTTTTTTCCTAGTACGTTACAGGGGCGTCTTCTTTCATGGAGTCGACGCCGCTATCTTTACAGCACCCATTTTCTTGGCTCACCATAACCTGCTTGTATAGTGTTTGCAACTTTCGTTTCTCCGAGTGTACGTAAGAGTATTGCACTCGTTCTGTTGGTATATGCATCATTAGGTCAGCCGTCATTATTTCGTTAAGCATCTTTCATTGACAAAGCATGTGCGTTTAACTTGTCAAGAAATCTTCGACTGAGTCCAGTGGCGTACTATACTGACATAGTGGTGTCTGCGCTTCACACGCGTAAAATGATCGTCTAATGCTTAACGTGGGCATGTGCAGAGTGCAAAAGCTAGTCATGGACGGCGTTTTAACACTCTGAACGAACAAGCAGATGAACCACCCTGACTACGCTATTCTAGAGACTCGTTACACCGGAGAGAAAGTGTTTACTCACACATTGCTCGAAGAAACGTCAGCTAGTCAAGCAAAGCCCAAATAAACACACCCTTCGTTCATCAGGCTTTTACATGGCGCGAAAGCACTCTTTTCTGTGACTGACGCTCACAGTAGGAGCTCACGAGAAAGGTAAATGTAGTGTATAAATTCAGTTGATTATTATCTTACCCCTCTTGCTCTTTCAAGGGGACCCAATTGTCAAGAAAATTTTGGCATGGGTAGATTGAGCGCACGTCTGGAGAGAAATGGAGAAAATGTATTTTATAAAACTCGGTGGGTTGGTGTGAATGCGCGGAAGAAACTAAGAAACGAGAACTGAATAATATACAGGGTTATGAAGGAAGACGTTGAAGGAGTTACATCATAAAACTTGGTTGTTGGGATGCGTATGTGCATGAAGGGTCTATTCATGGCCATCTTATCATAACCACCTCGTATCAGTTCCAACCTCGCGACCTTGCGTGCGCGTGCTCTCCTCTCTGTCCCTCCATCTTTCAAACACCCTCAACCTAGTCCCCTGTCTAGGGTAGCATACCATGTTGCTCTATACTGGTTAACATCCCTGCATTTCATTTCCCTCCTGTTCCTTTTTCCTTCAATAGGGTATCTGGCTGAAAGCACATTAAAGGCGGTTCGATTGGCGGCATTATGCAAAATAGATTTTCCAAAATTGACCTGAAAGCGAGTCTGTTAGTTTCTGTGCAGGCGCAGTGTTTTACCACGACAAAACAGGTATTTGATTCAGTGCAGACGTGATGTCACAGGTAGGGGGGGGGGGGGCATACTGCCGGCGGCTCTTTTGTGTGCATCCAGACCAGCCTCGTCGCAATTCACGTCCTTTTTACACTCATCTTAGGGCACGTGCTCGAGGCTATATTCCCTCACACACACACACACACACACACACACACACACACACACACACACACACACACACACACACACACACACACACACACACACACACACACACACACACACACACACACATATATATATATATATATATATATATATAGTTTACCATGACAGGAGGTTCTTCACTATGAACTGTTTGCATGTCATGTCACACCAGTAGCGCAATCCGAACTCTCTGCACGTGCTTCTATGCATGCTACACCTGCACGCCCGCACTTCCTTTTTGGCAGTTCGCTCCGCTCGTGGCATGTATACATCCCCGCTATACCGCGGTGTACGGTCGGAACCAGGAATTTCACGTCGGGGAAATATTTCGTGGTGGCAGCGGTGCGTTTTGGTGGTTTGCGTGGTGCAGGCCTTGTTGGGGTTGGCGCAACTTACCCGGGTTTTCCACACCTGTTGGGTACAACCCTTCCATCACGAGTATATATTCTTTCCTTGCCTCACCTCACGGCACGCTCTTGTTAGACGCGTATCACATGTCAAGTTAGACACTGCTCTCCCAAGCCGGCGGAGCAGCCTTCTTAATGAGCAACAGTACGCGACAGAGCATTGAACGCCGAAGCGCCATTCGCGAAGGAAAAAGGACGGTGACGATGCCTCGAGGCACCGATCGGCTGAACGCGCGACAGTTGCCCGTTCCTCCCGTTCGCTCTTTCTTCCCCTACATTCCTGCCCCCTTGAGTGTTCCAACTTGCTCCCAAGCCTCGACCAGCCAAGAGAGAGCTCGGGCCTCAGACTTCGTTAGCTTTATTTAGCTGGGGACTGTAAGTGCGTCAACAAACTGAATCAAAGGTCTATACACAGAAACTGCACCATAGAAGCCACACTTCACGCTATAGTGATACCCTGCGGTATGAGATGCCACCTTAACCATAGGAGTGAAGTGTTATTTCTTTCTTTTTATTTCTTTCTTCCTTCCTTCCTTCCTTTCTTTTTTTTGTTTCTTTATGCTGAGAAAAGGGAGCTTTTGATCAGCAACAAGTTCGAGAAGTCATTTCACAACTGTTAACACGATTTCACTGGGTGCATTAGTTTGCCGATCGCACTTACAGTACTTTCTTCTTTTGAATTAGATCATTTTTTTACTATTTTTTCATGTTCTAGGAAGGTTTATCTTCAAAAAAATTGCAAATTTGTAATACGTTTATTTCTTCTCTGTAGATCGTAAAGAATTTATTTATACACGCCTTAAATTAATGACCTCAGGTGTCACAATCACGATCGCGTTTTTCAGAGACGCTATTGCAGTCTATTGTTGAACGCCTCGATGAGGATTTTCTCCGTGAGCACCCTATGCCTAGTACATGAGTGTTTTTGTATTCTGCTTTATTAGAAGGCGGCTGCAATCAAACCTGCGATCTCGTTCACAGCAGAGCAACGTCATATAGCCGTGGAGCTACCGTTTGCCTGAGCTATTGCGACACCAAACAGTTAGGGATGACTATACTTCCAATGCTTTTCTTTCCTACCATAGCACGTCTTTATGGGGATAGATGATTGAAATATTATGCCCACTAATTTGAAGGCGTAGGTAAATTGGCATTTTCGTTACAGTATACTGTAACGAAAAATCACAGCATATCTACAGAGTGAATGATGAGAGTGGGCGAAGCGTCCATCCATCCATCCGTCCATCCGTCCGTCCGTTTGTCTGTCTGTCTGTCTGTCTGTCTGTCTGTCTGTCTGTCTGTCTGTCTGTCTGTCTGTCTGTCAGTTTGTCTGTCTGTCTGTCCGTTTGTCTGTCTGTCTGTCTGTCCGTTTGTCTGTCTGTCTGTCCCTTTGTGTGTGTGTCCATCTGTCCGTCTGTCTGTCTGTCCGTCTGTCTCTCTGTCTGTCTGTGTGTCCTTGCGTCCGTCCATCCATCTATCCATGCATCCGTCTGTCCGTCTGTATGTATGTATATATGTATATCCATGTGTCTGTCTGTCCGGCTGGCCATCTGTCTTTGTGTACGTCTCTCTGTATGTCTGCCTGTGTGCCTGTCCGTCCGTCTGCCTGTCAGTCCGTCTGTGTGTCCGTGCGTTCGTCCGTGCATTCGTCCGTTTATCTGTCCGTCCGTCCGTGTGTGCGTCCACCCGTCCATATGTCCATCCATACGTGCATGCGTCCATGAATCTGTCCGTTTGGCTGCCTGTCCTTTTTTCATGTCTGGCGGCGAGCATGAGCCACCAAGGCCCTTCACTCTGCTTCGTCTATGCCCCGCCAGCGAAATGATGAGCACGAGCAGCCGCGCACTCCACGCGCCGCTCTGCTTCGTCCATGCCCCACCAACAATCCACCACGTACAGCGACGATCCAGGAGGCTGAGAGAGGTGCTCCTTTCTCGCGCAGCAGCCAATCGGAGAGTAGCGTTACAGTGCCATCTAGAATATCCTCACTCAACTGCAGTTTGTGTGTGCTTCTAAAGTGACTGTGTATGCTACCTTCTTTAGGTAGCAGAGTTGCGCATGCCTGTTATCTTGCTCGCTGAGACGTTCAAGTCATGCCAGAAAGCCACCCCTTCCGAATGTAGGAGCCGACGCAGTCCAGCTACAGTCCAGCCACTCCGTGCGTTTTCTTGCTTGCTCATGACGTCGTTGGCACAATTACTTTCGCTTCGAAGGAAAAAAGGAAAACTCGAATAAATAATGGTCACCATAGGACGACATTTTTGTTTTGAATAGCAAAGAAGAAAACCTTGACTTAATTTGTCGAGGATCGTGTACATGATTCGCGACAACTTAAGTTCCGCAAATCGCTCATTCCTCGTAGTTTTTCGCTGCTTTACACAATTAAGCAGGTAGCTCGATAAACAATGTCCAGACCTATCCCTCCATGTTTTACAAATAACGCAAGCAATCGAGAATTTTCGGTATATCTATATGTAGCTGTGGGAGCCGGTCATCGTGGCAACTACGCAGCACTGAGTCATGGCGTTGCCCCGCACAGACACCATTAACACTCACGTTCCCTAAAAACGAACAAAGGACACAATCATGACACCAACGAAAAAGTACTTCTGCACTCAGCAAGATCACCTCGTCGGACTGCTTGGGCGGCGATGGTGGTGGCGCCAGTGGTGTGGTGGTCGCAAGCACTCGCGTGGCCGTAAAGTTGGCTTTTTTGCGCACGTTTTTTGCAATGTTTTGCGCACGTTTTTGCAATGTTTTTTGCGCACGTATGCGCGCTTGGCGAATGAGGGCGCGAGCGGCGAGTTCTATCAGTGGTGTAACTCTGCTACCTAAAGGTAGCATATAGAGTAACTCTATGTACGTCTATGAGACATCGCTGCCTATTACACTGTTCGCAGGCTACCGCCTTTTCTTTTTTTTTTCTCGTTTCTTCCGGTTACGCCTGACGCAGGACAACGTTAGACTGAGATGAGTTCCCCCCTAAATACAGAAGATGTAAATAACGCTATGTGCTTTCAGAATGAAACAAACTGTCTTGAAACTGGCATCTTTTGCATGACGTGCTCAAGCGCAAGCTTACCGGCTGAATTTGGTAGGTCATTATCACAGCGCTGATGAAAAACTCCAAACTGACAGTCGTCCCAGCTGTTTGCTTATATTCAATATGTTTCTCTCCAATTTGTACATCACTGAGCTTAAGATTTACGTCATACAGGTGCGGAAATTGGAGTTTTTTTTTATTCTGGCCTTTAAAACAGGAGTACTCAGTGGCCTAACTTATCACATGGATGACAACAGCCAAGTGATATCATAAGGGTGGTGGGTAAAATGTTTGTATACGCTTGGTACACATCTTGTGGACAAACTGAGTAGCTTAACATTGGTGTATGTGTTGTGCATCCCTGGCGTGAAGCTTCGCACTGCCAGGTGTAAACATTATTATGTCATCAAATGGTTTGACCATTGAGCTCTTTTAAGACTTGCCATGTTTATGATGTGTTAATCAAAAAACTTATTTGGTTGGGTTGCCATTTATTTCAGGGAAATAGCAAGTCACATTAAGTATATAATAATACTGTGCAAAGAAGCTTTATAGCTAGGCCGCAACCACAAGATAAATGTGCAGTTGGAAGTCCTGTCACACTGGACATCTAAAAAAAAAAAAGCTGAAAGTGGTTTTTTACAGGCACCGACCCCTTGATGGCCAACATCGGACCTAGAAAAAGGAAATATATTGAGCAGCACTCTCAGGCACATCGCAATGCTCCAAGCTGTCATCAATATATTCAGATAAAAAAGTGGGCACCCTCGGTCGTAAATGAACCACCGGCACAGCGGGTTGACCTACACTGCATGCAGGTGTTTCAAAGGCTGATGCAATGCATCAGACTGCAATGTCCCAGCTCGTTCTGAAAGTATCGCAGTTCTAAGTAAGTAAAGACAGCACAATTGCGCGTTTATGTGTCATACCACGACGAATTTCACCCTTGGCCCCCTAAGGAAGAAACATATATTTTTTTAATGTTGCTGGTTATTGTAAATGACGCTACATATTGCGTGGCTTACGCAATGTAAGTACCTCTGGTGTCGATGTACGACAACAATGTCACTTTTTTAGAAGTATATGATGCCCTACAATATTGTTCTTGTTACCGATGTCGCCGTGCAGCCTTAGGGGATTTCTATGAAAACAGATATTGACCATCATGCTGGCAAGCTGCTCGGCCAACGTGGCCTCTCGTAAAGCCCACCCTTTAGTGACCTCCAATTAGTCTACTCTCAAAATTTCTCATACTGCGCATTGTGTCGTCGTCTCGCGAAGCGGTGCCCCGTGATAACGCATGATCGCAACAATGAAAACCACAGAAAGCGTGTTCGATTACCAAGTGCGCCTGAGTCAGTGGAAAACACGCGATCTTCGGGACGTGGAATCCCGTGTAAAGCAGCGCACGCAGATGCACAGCAAAGGGACTAACGGCGCCGCTTGCTCTCCCGTGTCTCCCGGTCAGTCTACTGCCCCTTCCCGGGCTCGATCGAGCACGGCCGCGTGCTGCTGGTTGGCAACATGGGAATGTACGACTACCGACCGTACGTCCGGCGCGTGAGCAACAACCGGCAGATCATGTTCGAGTGCCGCCGGGGCTACACCATCCTGCACGGGCCCCCCGGAGCCACCTGCGTGGACGGCCGCTGGAGTCCGTCGGAGCTCCCGCGCTGCGTGCGCGGATCGCACCCACACGTGCGCCAGATCCGCAGCGCCAGGCGCCGCCGCCGCCGCCTGGCCGCGAGGACGCGACGCGACGCCCACACACGTCGCCGGCGGTGGCGCCGCACGGGGGGTGAGTACTGCCCTGTCGATTCCCACCGCTGACGAGCGCATGCCGTGCAAGCTATCCTCATCCAGGGGTAGCCAAGCAAGCACTCTCGAAGAGTCAGAAAAGAGCTTCGCAGGACGAGAGAGGCCTAGTCCACCGAGGTGGTATAGTGATTACGGTGCTCAGCTGCTGACGTGAAAGTTGAAGGTTCAATTATGGCCGCAGCAGTCGCATTTTGACCGAGGCGAAGTGCTAGATGGCCGTGTACTGTACGATGTCCGTGCACGTTAAAGAACACGAGATGGTCTAAATTTCCGGCGTCAACGCTACGCCGTGCCTAAATAGTCGTATTGTTTTAAAACGTGTATCTTCAGATATCATTATTAGGATATACATACTTCAGTTGCAAAAAAACATTTTGACTATATTCCGGGCTAGGAAACTACGTTGTCATCTTCAAGGATGACCGATACACACGTTTGTGTTAACTACTAGGTTTCTCAAAAGGCTACGTTACATACGTTTACATAAGCATAACTGCTTGATCAAGAAGTCGGTGGTCTAGCAGCACAGTATTCAAGTATAAGAGCTGCAGTTTGTCTACCCCTGTCCTAAATTCTTCATTCTGAATGTGTGTGTGTGTGTGTGTGTGTTTAATTAAAAATAATAATGAGCCCTAAATGACTATACATGTGTTTGGTGTAATCGCACATTTGTTCGATACCTGTGCAAGTGAAATGTAATTGAAGCTAAACCCTAACACTGGAAAGCAACAGGTGTTCGAATGAGGATAATTGACACTTGTGTCTTCCAAAGACAATCCCTTCCCTACTGCGAAGCACATATCTATATGTCCACGAGAACTTCCCCTACGAAAGCACAAGCCAATGAAAAGTTCAATTGTTTTATCGGGATATCAGGCTCACACTTTTAAGTGATTCAGCCTTTCTACAATATCCTCCGCAAGATGAAGGCAGGGTGGCAACATAACATGAATTTTCTTTAGTGTGCACCATCATGACCCACGTTTCAGTATTAAGATAGCTTAAAAACTGTTACATTAACTTTTTTTTTCTATGAAGACTAGGATATAGAGGGAAAAACCAATACGACATGAACGCTAACTTTATCAATGAACTGCTTCGCCAAGCTGAGGAACTGCATTATTTTATTGCGGATCATTTTCATCAAAAACACCTGTGACGCCCTGGATGGGGTCTTGCTTTTCTTTGATACGATTCTGGCTTGTACCCGCCTTTCATTCCGGGCCTCAATTTTTAGGAACCCATTTCAATATTTCACTTTGACTAATTGCCGATTGCGGGCGTAATCAGAGTTAACAATCGAATGCCGTAGTACAGAAAACAGGTCTAGTTGGTAGTTCATTGTGAAATATCGCGAAAAGAAATTCACGTAGAGACAGCGCGGGCGCACGTGTGGTCTTCTTGCTGTATCTACGTGGTTTTCTTTTTGCACTATTTTGCAATCGAATGCCATTTAGCGGCGCTCTCCCGGTGAGAGATTCCGGAAACTAAATGGCAAACATAGATGTAATCGTTTAAAACAGATGCGGGAAACGAGGTTCTTGTCGTGGTCCCGTGGCATCACTATGCGGATAGCACATGCGCCTCCCAATCGTAACAATTCAGTTTCACAAGGCACCAAACACAGAGAAGTCATTACGAGCCCATTATAGTGTCGGAAAAACTTTCTTGCAATCATTCTTTGCAATCATTTTTTTCAAACCAGGCAGCTATACTATTGAGAAGTAAAATCTAAATATTCTTAAGTGAAACTATATGTACACATAAAAGCCCTGTGAATGGGTGTCCCGTTGCGTATAAGCCCTACGAGCCCCTAACAAAGAATGGCGCTTTTTTTTTCATATTCAGTTATTGAAGATTTACGTAATTTCAAGTATGTTTACAAGGCGAGACATTTTAATTTAAGCAATATACCACAGCTTGTGTTCACAGCAGTACTATATTCAGACCCGATGTAGCCATTCTGTTACGCAAGTAACAAAAGCTCGGCATAAGGACCACAGCGCGGCTGCTTAGAAATAAAACACTCCGTTTTGCGTAATGTGAGCAGTTTATATTTGGGCTATAGTTAGTGTGTAATTAGTTCGCATTAAGTAGTGCGATACGGACAAGGAAAACAAAAAGAAGCGAATAACATTTATGGTGCTAAGTCACAGTACTTTACTGTGCAAATTGAATACTATAAAGAACATGGCAAGCCAGTATAGGCACGGCGAGATAACGCCATGGGAGTGTTATTTGCTTCCTTATGTTGTCCCCGTCCGCAATGCTACGTTTCCTCAGAGCTCAGAAAAAAAAATTATTCGTGTGAATCTAGCTGCCTTCAATGCCTCAGCTGCCTTAACAACAGTGACGAAAACAGCGTTGTTCTATCTTCAGACAGAAATGGTAGGATTGCGCTATACCATGCAATTTGTGTGCATCTTTTTAAATTAATGGGATGAAAAAAAGGTCAGGAGCATGAGCGATAGTCACTCACGAGAAAAGAACCATTTCCAGAATGCTAAACTGGTCTGGTGCTACAATTACTTCATTTACGGCACGACGTTTGCGTGGTAGCTGACCTGGCACAAAACGGTTGAATCTTGTATTTCTTGAGAGATATACGGTATGCCAATTCGTGTGACGTGACAGTCATTGCGCTGCGGCTGCGGAGTGAGGAGTCCTCCTAGATCTCGCATAGTTCCAGATCTCCCGGCTCTTCTAAGTCTCTATATAGAAGTCGACGGGAGCAAAAGAGTCACGATGTCTAATTTTTTGAATGAGCCTTTTTTGTTATTGTTTCGTCAAGCTGCCCAGCTGTGTCCTGTATGTGAGCAATGAAGCCAACGTCCTCAAAAAATAACCTATTAAATGTCCAACGTTGAAGTTTAATGTCGCGAAAGGTACGAATGACCACTGCATAAACGAAACTTTCACTTGTCCTTTCCTCACTGCCTTTGGTACGTTCCCTCCCTTCTGTATCGTCCTCAGGTCCGTGCAGGCTGGCGCCAAACGTGGGCCCAGGCCAACGGGGCCGCAGCGATGATGGGAAGACGCACAGTGCCAATCCAGTGGGCGGCCGTCGCGGCAGGGAGCTCTGCGGCGCGGGCAACGCCACAGCCAGGTGCGTGCAGGCCGGATGGCAGCCCTCCCGGGAGGAGAGACGTCTCTGCCGCCCACGGCCTCGCCGCCGCCGCGCCCGTAGGTATACACTCGGGGGCAACCTTTGTGGCGCTGCAGTGGTCTGGAACACCGCTTGGCCGTCTCCCTTGCTAAACATGCGCCGCACGCTGCGTTATTGCATCGACCTGTTTTCGTGGATCTAGATTGGATGGAATTGAACGCGGTGCAAATACGACATGACACCCGTTGCTTCGAAACTGGGCGGCACGTCTGTAAGCTGCCATCCAATGCATATTGGTTAAAGCGCCTTCTTGATGAAAATTTCTATATTGAACAGACATGAGTTAAACGCTGTGTTCCCTTAAAGTCCGATTGGCGGCTACAAGAAAAAGACGATTTTAATCGCGTTAGCGAGTTCCGTGTTCCATTAGAGTAATGAAGATATTTGAGGCGCATCTCTAACAAGCAAACAAAGGTATGTGTGTGGTCTTTGTTTTCTTTAGGTGCACTTTTCTGAAACTGGGAAAGCCAAAATAGACCACCAGCGTACAGCTTCACTTGACGATAATAAACGAACGAGCCTTCTGCCATCCGCACACACAAAAAAAATTTGTTAATTTTCTTCTCAAGAAACAGAAGCGCAAGTGATGGACTGCCTTGCGCTACCTGGTCGTTATGCTAGCAATGAATGGGAGATGCCCTCGCGTAGAGTAACGCCGCGTGCGCACTCCAGAGCATTTTCGATTTTTTGCTTACCGTTAGTGCCTCTTCATCAATATTTCTATTCCTAATACATGACTTCAGCCACCTAAACCTTTCGCGCCACTTTCAGTCATAACACGGGTGTATCACATGTCAACTCGATACTGAATCACCTGCCTTATTGCAACACTTGTCGCAGCTGAAAGATGGCAGGCTCTAAATTGGCGGTTTTTTAGATCGCCTCGCTGGGTTCTAGACCACTGCACTGTGGCGGTGAAGTGGAAGCTACAAATGTGAGATCGCGCGTTTTGCGTGGCATTTTTTTACGTATACTGAGCAGTGATGGTTGCAGAGTGGATTGGTCGTGCAGCCGTAACCTTTGCTTCAAAGCCACACAAGGTTGTCCCTGGATATAGACGCGTCCTGCAGTCGAAGGTGTTCGCAAGGCTTTATTCCCGCATACGTCTAAATCAAACAAACTAACAATCAGGGCGGATAGTACGATCGCCAAAACTATATTATGCACACAGTTTGTGTATGAAATTTACCTAATTTCGTTTCATATTTTTTTTTTGGAGAACGACGTCGTCAACGACTGCTAATTTAAATCTTCTTTTTTTAATCGTGGCCGTATCGTGAGCAGTAATGGCTGCATTAGTTTAAGCTTTCGTAAAACAGACGGATAAAAAGCACCTGCGCACGCCTGGTTCGCCTTAGTTTTCTGCGCTTAGTTTAATGTGTGAGACGGAGGCTGTATCTCCCAAGTTAAACGTAATACAAGCCGGTAGGACACACACAAGCTGTGCACACTAAAGCTCTATTTAGCTAATTAACTGTACGCCTTGCCAGGTACTGAGGTATACGCACACAGTGTCCGATGACTAACGAAGCCACAATAAAACCATGCATTGCTTGCTTTTTACACGGAGCGCACGTGCTTTAGTAGTTTGCGAAAGTTACGCAATTAGCAGGCTCATTAATGTGATTTTACTGTTAAAACGATAACGAAAGTTAATAATGTTTCCCGATGAAGGCCACTGAGTGTATGCAAGGCCGCACATGTACTTTTTTTAATTCGTTGGGGTCTGCATGAGCCAGCTTTCGCAAGTCCATTGAGCTCCTAGATGCTCGGGTACTGTAAGAAAAATAAGAGTTCTTATTATGCATTCCTGTAACTGTTTAATGAAACTTCGTATTTCATTGTTATTTTGATAAGCCGCTTTGCACCACATCAAGCAGACACTGCTCAGACTGTGGGCCCGCTTTCATCTTCTTCTTCCTCTTCTTTTTCTTTTTTTTATCAGCGGGCTCGACGAAGAGCTACAGGATCGAATGACTGATAAAGTAATCAACGGTATATTTTCAAAGTGATGCGTGGTAGTAGAGATCAAAAGCGCTCAGTAGAGCTAATATAGAAGCGCGACCTTGAATAGGAGATCTGTGTTTCCAGTGATAGCATGGCGAGAGCTGTTTCATGCGTGTATAAATGGCATGCCGCTATATAGGAAACACAGTCCTCGTTTCTACCCCGATGAACGCTTAAGCACCCACAATGCCACACAAAGGTGGCATTGTGGGTGCTTCGTTAAATCACTCAAATCAGACGTTTAGAGGTCGTGAAACAGCCTCGGACAAACAAGCAGTTTTTTTTTTTTACACGAAAGTGTTTTATGCCAAGATTCAACAAGACTTTGATGGCATATTTTCGTCACAGAAAGGACGTTGAAAGAATGCGCATGATCAGAAGACAGAGAAAAAAGTGTTGCGTCAACAGGATTTGAAACCATGACTTCTGAATCGACAATTGATGTCAGGCACGCTATCAACTGCGCCATGGACACATAATATGCACGCTGTAAAAAATACGCCTCTTAAATCTGCCACCGACTTTTCGCAGCGTTCTTGGTAAAGTGCAATAGTGAATCATGACCATGGCATCTGGGATTAGTTCTGTCAACGCGTCGTTTCTAAGTGTCCGTCACATATGGCATATTTCCAATAGCAGAAGTGCAGTTTAGTCGACGTCTTAACACACGTTCTGGTGGCAACATTACAACGAGTGTCAGCGTCGCACATAGCATCCCCCATACAAAACATAGCTCTGCAACCTCTGAAACACGCCTTTTTATCCTAGCTCCACGTTACCAATTTAAGCTCGCCCCGCGAATAATTGTGGCCGGCCAAAGAGAAGACAGGACGCGCGTTGCGTTTCCCTCTGGCCGGGCAGCGGTGTTCATTAACTCTACTATGCCGTGAGTAGGCGACCTTAGCCCAAGTTAGGCGTTCATTCAGTCATGAGGTTCTGTCTGTCGCATCACTTTCTGTGGTTCCACTCTCACTGTTAACTACTATAGCTACCACAAGCATCTATGACATCATCATCAGCAGCAGCAGCCTGACTACACCCACTGCCAGACAAAGGCCTCTCCTATGTCCCGCCAGTCAACTCGGTCCTGTGCTTGCTGCTGTCACTTTATACCTGCAAACTTCCTAATCTCATCTGCTCACCTAACTATCTGTCTCCCCCTCACCTGCGTGCCTTCTCTGGGAATCCAGTCAGTTACCCTTAATGACCAGCGGCTATCCTGCCTACGCGCTACGTGCCCGGCTCATGTCCATTAATTCTTCTTGATTTAACTATAATACCCTGAACCCCGGTTTGTTCCCTGACCCACTCTGCTCTTTTCTTGGGTCTTATGATTACGCCTGTCATTTTTCTTTCCATCGTTCAAAGCTGGAGGTGAAGCGGCTGGTGAGGATCAGGTAACATCAGATATGATGAAAGACAAAGAACAGATTGTGTTATAAAAGCTGATCACCCTGTTTACGAAGTGTCTCGTGAAGGGGAGGGTACCAGAACCTTGAAAAAATGCTAACTATGACCTCAAAGGTTTGTTTGTTCATTAATCATGGACGTCAGTCATCACGATGTCTATGTGTGACTAAGCTTCAACGTGCATGCATTTACCTTAAACGATGCCGTAGCTGTCAAACACCAAGAAGGTTCAAACACCAATGAACATTGTGTAAGCACCTCTTATATCAACGTACATTAAATTATTTCAGTAAGAACACGTTTTACTTACGTGTTTTAGACATTCCTATAACAAAGGAATCTACGTTTTTTTAGTTTTGTCATGATTTCAATCTCTATCTGGCTGCAGTTTTTTTACACGTAGGGAAATAAGTGTGCCCTTTCGGGAAATCATCGTAGTTGAAGAACATTTTATTTCTACGAAGAATTCGGAGACAGTCCAGCAGGTGTTTGGGGTGGGCAAACATGGCCGGCGCATCATTAGAGCGCTTCAGTATATTGAGTTACCCCATTGAAGTGAACAATCCCCAAATACGGTTCACAGTGCAGCTATCATACGCGTAGTTGACGTAGGACTGGGACAGTAACTGTACACGGTCAAGCATTACCACCTCCTAAAGCAATCATAGTAGGGTACCACACATTATAATTGCAAGATTATAGGGCCGTAGAAGTGCTTGCGAAATTATTACATTGTTATGCTTCCGAACATTGTTACATAGCATTATATCAAGCAGTGAAGCGAAAAACACTCTTTCTAAAGTGTGTCGAAGCTCAAGTAACGGACCTCCTTGCGCTATCTGGTCGTTAGGCTAGCAATAAATGCGCGATACTATATAGCGTGAGTCGTGGAGCCTAATCCTAATGACTATAAACGTCGTAAGTTGAATGCCTTGCACCTTGAAAGTAATTTAATGTTAGAACCAATCTAGCATCATACATTGAGATTTGAGCAAAGCCTTTGTTGTTGTCGTTCACCCCGTCCTTTTTTTTTTATCTAAACCTCTCGGGTCATCGTTTCTTAACCCTTATGGACCGTCGCGTGGTTAATCCTCTAGCACTGAGGTAACTAGAACAGATAGGGGTCTACCTCTTGAATGAACGCTAGATGGGTGCCCCAGCTTTCCTTCCTCAGCCTCACTATGTTCAATCATTATTCATTGTTCTTGCTTTTAGAGCCTGAGATGTTGGTTTCCAAGGAAGTCCGTATTTTCTCCGACGTCAGCCGGATGTCACTGCTTTTTCTCAGGCTTCCTTTTTCATTTTGTTGTGCTTCCCTCTACCTTATTTGTAGATTTTCTTGAGGAGGCAGAGCTTTTTCGCGGTGATCCCGGACAATGGCAATCGGCAGAACGAAAGCCTCCAAGATGAAGAGGCACAAGGAGGCCATATCTAAATGTTGAACGACGTTTACCCTATAGGAAAATGTAGTGCACGTTGTGGAACGTATTCTGAAAAGAAAAAGCAGATTCAGTGCTTCGAATAGGTTCTCCTTCAAAACCGGAACGTAACACTGATCACATAAAAACGTACAACTAATTGACATTCACTTTTCACATTCAATAGGCTTTGACCTTCTGGCACGTGAAGGTGATGTAACTGATTTCAGCGTTGTTTCCGACTTGAATTTAAATTTTACACTTCGCGCAAAGCAGATGAAACGTGACCAACGCTCTCTTGGAACAAATAGTGCTAGACGAAGAAAATTCGAGCGTGCAGTTGCATTTAGATGAATGCATACACGGCTTGACTTCGCGTAAAAAAAGTTTTGACACTATGTAATGGCAATATAATTACTGAATAATAGCGTAGCTGAAGTTATACCATGCTATCGCCTTCATAGCAGCGGCCAGCATTACAATCATATAGTACGCTCCATCTAGTCAGCACCATTGACTTGCGCGCATCACTTTGATTTGGCAGCGCTCCGGATGTCCACTGTGATGACTGGACTTTGCGCACTATACCGTTGCTAATGCTTGCCGCTGTTCGGGTTTCACTTAACGCCGATTGTACGTTCTCGTTTGCTTGTGGCGCTTAGTTTAATTGTGCAAGACTGTACGTGTCCCACCGAGAATACGTTATTCTAACTTACACTATATATATTTCCAATGTGAGCCCAAGGTGCGTTATACGTATATGTGTACAACCGGGAGCACGCTGCAATTATTGATAGTTCTCTGCCATTCTCGTCTTCTCTCGCGCGCATGGGCAAAATTATGGCGCCCCCACTGGATGGCCCTTCTCTGGCTGCCTTTCTATTCATCGCGAAGGGCCCAGTTCCGCGGTCGGAATTAATCGGCTGTTTAGTGCGAGCGAAAAAAAAATCCTGTCGCACGGCGTGTTTTGGCACTCCTCCCTGCCTGGGATTGACAGCAGTGTCATAAATCCCCTCGACACCCCGTAGAAAAAGAATGAAAAACTCTGCTCTTTCTAAAAGCCCTTATTAGCATTTAAGCACTTGAAGCATTCATGCTGATATAGCTATAGATATCGAGATAAAAAAAATTAAGCAGTGGAGGCGCGAAAAATTCATCCTCAAAAAGATCAGGCTTTGTTCGGACGCTGTATAATTGGGCGCAAATAAATAACGGTCATTCTTCGCCCCTACCGCGCACATTTTTGTGCTCGGTTTCTGTCAAAGTTTGTGCGTGTCTTCCGCGTTATTACGTCAATGATCACTTGTCTTTGTGGATGGACGTAGAATTAATGTCTCCGCCACTAATTAGTGGAGATTTCACCCACGAGTGATCGCGTCGCCATACATTTAGGTCCACCTACTTTATTCTGCCTATTCGCTTTTTCTGTTAGTTTTGCTGGCAGCGAGTGATGTATAGCGCGCTGCACTTGGCGCGCTGTTTGTCGGCGTGTTTGACGAAGAGCCTTAAGCTGGTACGTGTCAGACGTTTTACGGAGGCTCACGAGCCGAAAAAGCGGGCGGCAGTTCACGACGTCGATGATGATGAAATTAACTTCATCGTTTTCAGTGATTCTCGGCTGAATAATTTCCTACTACTCGCTGTTTTTTTTTACGCCGTGTAATATCGTCAAGCTTCTGCGAAATAATTATGTGAGAGAAGTTTCATTTTGCTGACAAGTGTAATGGTTTTTGTGCAGTGACATTTGAGATCACTAAGCCATTCAAAGCATGAAACATGGTTTTTAATGTACGGCGTTCACTGGTAGTGATTCATTCTCCCGTGTTATTCAGCGGAGCGTGCGGTAACTGTAGCTGCAATTGTATTAAATAAACAAAAGCGGGAAAACTCCAAGCGCAAAGTGGTATATGCTCCTGCATATAAGGAAAAGTTCCACCTCGTTGTCGCGTATTCAGATTTAATTAGATTATATGATGCATGGGCACGGCTTTCCGCGTGGTAGCAGTTGTCAAGGTATGATCGAGGGCTTCAGCTGCTCAGTACAGCTCTTCCGCTTCCATTTGTGTTGCGTTTTACGCGCAGCCGCTTTCGTGATTATTGGCGCAGAAAAGAAAAACGAGGAATAAAGCTCAGCAAGAAAGGCTGATGTCCTTTCCTTTCTCGCGCGTTTTCAGCTCTCGCAGTGTCTCCATGGGGAAAAATTGTCGCACAGGCGGACGCGCTTGAGATATTCCCTGATATCTTCGCATGAGTGGAAAAGAACAAGTCGTGCAAATGTCATGAGTATCTTCGTGATTGCTTCCAATTACCCTGAATGTCCTTGCTAGGTAATTACTATACGTATGCAGCTTTGCTAACTGACGATATTCCCTGAAGCGGGGTTAGTTATGCGTGAACATTTTATTCCTAATTAAGTTCAAATGAACGATCAGACAGGGGAATGAGTGTGACATGCGAAAAGCAAAGTAATAGAAGTAAATCTACTTGTGTATCACACGCGCCGCGACATCATTTCCTGAGTGCACAGTGACTGTAAAAAAATGCTTACACGTTGGGAGAAGACAACCACTTCTTTGTTTTTTAGCATAATATTTGCTCTGTACTCGCACGTGAGCAGTCGAAATTACAACTTCTTGTTGTTTTTCGATGATGTCATAACGCATGTAAATTTCTGGCCAACTGCGTATACATAACGTATGGGACACCTTCCGGTTAACTGTAAAGTTACGGTGTTTCCTGTGTTATATTTTAAATTAGGAGGTCACAACCTGACGCACATTCTTTCATACTCTCTTCGTAGCATCTGCTTATGAGGAGTTTCTATTTGCGTGCGTGGGTGCAGTGTGTAAGAAACTTATGCTGTTAAAGTGTTACGTACCAAACTCTTACGTTGCCGAGATTTCATTGTGTCATTTCAACCAGTCTCTCCAACCATATGGCCCACTCAAGTAAATTTTACCCAGCGGCGTCATAGGAAACGGACACGCCAGTAATGCTACTCGGGCAGCTCTCGATGGCACACTTGAGGATGCCATACCACTTTCAAGGTCTGACTCGGCCAGCAGCCTTCGTGGTGACTTGCACAGGAGATAATGCTCTCTTTTTGGTGCCCACCAAGCAGCCAGATCAACCGAACCACTCATCAACACCGCCTGCGCTCTTTGATGTAACCCTATATGCAAAATGGACTTCACCGAAAACAGCCCACACAGCTTTGTCAGTTATGGTGAGGTGTGGCATTTGCGAAATCATATTTATTCCACATCGGGATGGCCGACAATGCACTCTGCTATTTTCGTAATTATGAGGAGACGCTACACCACATACTGTGTGACTGTCCGGTCAAAAATGTGCAGAGACAATCACTGGCGTCCATTATAGCGCGCCTTGACAATAGACAAACGTCTGTTGAATCTGTTCTAGCATGTCGTCGACAAAGGACAATGCAGCTGAAGGTGACCAAAGCACTGCTGGAGTTTTTGAGGAAGACGGAAATGGCGAAGCAGCTGTGAGAGTGATGTCACGTTCTACGCCAGATTATTGGATTCTTACTGACTAGGTGCTCGTGCACGTGCTGTGCGGTGGGGTAGCTTTCTGTCCCTTTCCTCTCATTCATTCAATCTTCGCTTTCCCACGTGTAGGGTAGCAAACTGGTTATCCTGAACTGTTTGACCTCCCTACCCTTCCTGCTCTACCATTCTCTTCTCTTCTTGACGCAAGCATAGTGAGAGAGAGAGAGACACGGACCATGCGCTACGCTATACCTAGATAGCAGGTCCTTGCCCTCGGCTTTGTCATATCATGCTTCTTGTGCCCACAATTCAGGTGTGCTGAAAGCTGTGACGTTAAAATTTCGGTTTCTCAAGCATGGCGTAATCAAGCAGATTGCATAGACCTGCATGCTGGCTAACAGACGATAGCTTAGCGCAGTGAGACATTCGACTGTTAAGCGCGGGGTCGTAAGTTTGAAAATCGCGACCGCCAAGTTAATTTTCTCGTGTTTATTGTTTTTTTACATTCATTTTAATCTTAACAATTACCGACACGCAGTTTTAACGAAAGCGAGAGCTTGCACGAACAATGAGTGCACGCATAGCCCAGGCATCAGGGCAACTCGCGATCACGGGACTTGCTTGAAGAGAGCGGTGAATTGAAATGTGTGGTTTCTCTTTGTCTTTTTTTCTCTCAGTGAGCAGTTAGATGTTTTCTCATAAAAACACTGTTTGAAAGCACCTTCGTAAATGAAGGAACAAAATTTTTAGGGTTATGGCAAACAATAACAACACAGGGCGCTTTATTTCTGTAAAGTTCATACTACCACCTGTTAAGAGCGAATCGAGGGCATGCTCGCGCGCTGAAGAACACTTGACAAAACTCGAAATACGTACGCGCAAGAGCTGGTGAAGAAGCCGTTCAGTTCAATGGCTGCTAAAACTCTGAATTGACGTAAGGGGCTCAATGACGTTCGAACAAGGGAGCGCATGCTTTGTATACGGTCTCCCTACGCGGATAATGAGAGCAGCCGATTACTTCCCATTAAGCCTCGGGGGGAGAACCCGGAATGCGTGCGCACATCGCAGCGTGTGGTGCGCCAGCGTGCCTTCAACGGCGTGTTGACGGCAGCTGCGCGTGGCTCGTGAGAGCTTGCACTGTGGTCGCGGCTTGATGAAAAGTACTTTTCAAGCGACCAAGTGGCGCAGGCCGAGGCACGTCCACCGCATCAACGTCGCGCTTCAACGGGCGCTTTCATCATCATCATCATCATCATCACCATCATCATCATCATCATCATCATCAGCCTTACTACGTCCACTGCAGGACAAAGGCTTCTCCCATGTTCCGCCAGTTAACCCGGTCCTCTGCTTGCTGCTGCCAATTTATACCCGCAAACTTCTTAATCTCATCTGCCCACCTAACTTTCTGTCTCCCCCTAACCCATTTGCCTTCTCTGGGAATCCAGTCAGTTACCCTTAATGACCAGCAGTTATCCTGTCTACGCGCTACATGCCCGGCCCATGTTCATTTCCTCTTCTTGATTTCAGCTATGATATCCTTAACCCCCGTTCGTTTCCTAATCCACTCTGTTCTCTTCTTGTCTCTAAAAGTTACACCTGCCATTTTCCTATCCATCGCTCACTGCGTCGTCCTCAACTTAAGCTGAACCCTCTTTGTAAGTCTCCAGGTTTCTGCTCCATAGCTAAGTACCGGCAAGATACAGCTGTTATATACCTTCCTCTTGAGGGATAGTGGCAATCTACCTGTCTTAATTTGAGAGTGCTTGCGAAATGTCCTCCACCCCATTCTTATTCTTCTAGTTACTTCAATCTCGTGGTTTGGCTCCGCGGTTATTACCTGCCCTAAGTAAACATAGTCTTTTACAACTTGAAGTGCACTATTACTTATCTCGAAGCGCTGCTCTTTTCCGAGGTTGTTGTACATTACTTTCGTTTTCTGTAGATTAATTTTAAGACCCACCTTTCTGCTCTCCTTGTCTAACTCCGTAATCATGAGTTGCAATTCTCGCCCTAGTAGGTTGCAGCGATGTCGTAGTGGTTAGAGCATCCGCCTCGCATGCAAAAGGTCCGTGGTTCAAATCCTGGTGCTCCGCAGTTCCCAATCGGATAAAAAAATCCGCGTGGTGATGGAACTGCATTAAGAGGCCTGGGGTGCGGCCTTACCGGTAACCACCGCCGGGAACGCACTCCCTCACCAGAGAAGGATTGGCCACCCTGGTGCAGTATCTGGCCACTACCTCCCACATGCATACGTCAAATAACGAACGCTTTAGGAATCTGCAAATTATATCTGTTTCGAGATACGATGGCTTGAAGTACGCCCACTGAAAATTTCTGGCATTGCAAACAACCCAGGCCATGCGGCTTGCCACACGCGATAACTTAGGAAGAAACCACATTTAGCTAAATGTATACCTACGAAACGTGGCGTCATGGCTGACTACAGGAGCTCCATCCGTGCATACTCAATGAACCTGGGCCTATGTATTTGCATTTTTGAACGTGTGCGACAGGGACGTAGCCCGGAGGAAAGTGGGTTCAAACGCATCCCAAATTTTTCAATTTTGTTTGCGTATATATACACGCACCATACTAACGCACGCACGAACATACACTAGGACTGTTTGAACTCACCCCCCCCCCTTCTGAAAAAAAATCTTTGTCTACGCTCCTGGTGGGAAAAAATAGGTGTGTATTACTATGTTTTTTTTTCTGCTATCCTACGTTTTCTATTACCTTGCGGCATTACTTTATATGGTCCTTATATATTTTTTTAGGTGTAAGGAACGTGAGACTTCTGCCTTTTACAGTAGTTCGTTTTTCTACTTTGGTTCAATAACATAACCAACCAAGAATGCTCTAACTGGATTGTGGTGTGTCAGTGAGCGAAATATTGAGATGCAAAAGGAAAAGACTAATCTCTTTCTACCAATGAATCATTCCTTTATACCTATTTTCGTCAATTCTATGACAAGAAATTGATTTCTGGAATAGGTAACATAGACTAACAGTTCTACATTTCGTTTTTCACTTTAAACCAAGTGCTGGTGCGTGACAGTGTCGTCCCTGAATTTTTAGCATTGACTGTTAGTTCTACCTGACATTTAAGATTGTCTTGGCTCTCTTCAAACGCTAATTAGTATATAGTTGCATATTACAGTTAACTAAAAGCCCTGTAGAATATCGTTATAACCCATGACATCACGGTGAGCTTGGGCACCATCCTCACCCTTTTGTTTATTTGTTGGCGCCCCACGTTTTTATCTAGCTTCTTCGCATTGTAAAAAAGTTTTATGCTTGTTTGTCGCTAACATGGTGCAGTAATTTACTTATGTAAATTAAGTGGCGAAAACTTCTGAAGTGTGTGTGTGTGTGTGTGTGTGAGGGAGAGGGGGACGCAGATCTGTTCATCTTCAAATAGAAACATGGCCGTTAAACTTCCCCAAGCCGCAATCCACGAACTTCAGCCTACCAAACTCGGTAGTGGCTGTTCAAGTATATGTTTATGAACCCCGCGTATTTTGAATGCAGTAGTTGAAATCTGAACAAAACTAGACTCGTTCGAGTTAGCGTTGTATGCAGTATAGCTGATAGCAGCCTCGTTGCCTGTAGCAGTGTCACGAGGACGAAGTTTATCGATATAAAGCTCACCGATTAAAGAAAGCTGATGAGAGGCGTGTTCACAATGAGTTAGGCTGCACACCTGTACACAATTAAGGCCACTTGAGTCCCAGTGGCTCATGACAATTCGCGAGCATTGTCCACGAATAAGCGTACAGTCAGTGCGGCTTCGAAAGAAAAAAATTCGGGACAACAAAGATGCTATCATTCACTATTTCATGAAGAGTCACGTGGGATTTAAACACGCTTATAGGCCGACCATATTCTGTACAGGTTTTACATTGTGGTCTGTTTTCTGACGCAGTGTATTACAGAGCTGCGCTCACTACGGCATTCTTCTGGTCGAACTTTCCTACCATTTACAGCTGGAATATAGGCTGTTGTCAAAAAAGGGGTTATCTGTATTCACCAAGTTTGAAGCCGTCTAATAGTGTGCGTTTTGGAAATATGCAGTCGATGTTATTTCGACATGCCCGTTTCTAGGCACCAGATGTCCTGGTTTTATGGAATGATTTAGTGTTCGTGCAGTAGAACAAGTGCCTTTTACAGGCTATACTTCGTCGTTCAATCTATGGAGCCATATGACTTATCTATTCAGCAAGAAACAACGTAACCTGCGCGCGCTTAATCCCGCTCGCTTACGTGGAGAAAGCTTCGTTTTCGTAAGAGACGCCCACGCGCCGGCGCGTGGGAGTCTGTTATTTCACGTTCATCTTATTAGCGAGTCTCAATTGTTGCAGCAGCTGTGCTATGCTCCGATGCAATTTTTTAATACATCGACTCACAAGCACGCTTACATCTACAACGCTGCGCTTCATTTGACAACCTTGCTACGAAGACCGTATGTTGCAAATTACAATAACAGGCCTTTGAATCAACCCTTTGTTCTTTTGGTGCACGTTAAAATAAAAACATGAATTTCGGAACAACGTTTCGTTCTTCTCGAGACATGATGTTGCAACGAGCCGAAATTGAAGCCTTTCAATTCCGGAAAACGCTTGCGACAATAAACGCCACAATTGTTTTGCAATTCATTTTTTTTTTTGTTCAAGAAGACCTCCCAAATCGGGCGCTTGCCATTGATATGAAGACTTTAAAACTGCACATCAACTTTGTGGTCGGTTCTCGCTCACGAGAAATCGTACTTAACACGTGCGATATCGAGTGATAACCGTGATATCTGTTCTTTTTGTTGTTTTTTACTGTTTTACCACAACTCCTACGGAATTCTGCTCCGCTGTATCCTCTCCATGCATGTATGTGTCTATATACACGCTGGAAGATTATTTAGTTATTTTTTTATTTATTTTTTTATTGTGCGAACACAAACACATATTATCCTTATGAATTTCCAGTTTTTTGCATGTTTTTTTATTATGACCGCAACAATTAATCAAGCGTTAGTATCACGCTTCATTATATAAACAGCGCCTGTTTTCACGTTTCTGTTGCTAAGCGCATAGACGTGATTTACTGGAATGTCAAAACATTCACACAGAATTCCATGGGAACGTATTAATTCCTGGCCCTGTATCTCGGTGCCTTTAAGAACACTAGAGGAAAGTGAAGCCAGTCTGCGATGAATCAACATAAAACAATGATTGGAGTGTAGGTATAGTGCGAAACCTAGAAATATAACGAATACATTTTGTGGTTACAAACTGATAACAAGGGTGCTTGCAGGATGACCCGAGCTTCCCGTGCAGATGAATTTGCTCCGAGATCGCTCAGCGGTGGCCCTGACATGAAGACAGTGTGGAGCGCGTGATACGAGCGTTGATAAAATTGACTACAGGAATGCGCGTGTCGTTGGAAACGCATGTTGGACGTTTGCGACGGTGATAAAAGAAACACCGCGTTTAAAAACGTCACCGCTGCCACTCAGTAAACATTTTAACAGTGCGACGTCAGCGGGATGCCAACTCAACAAGCGCCTCCCACATTCGTGTTCGTGGGCGTATGTCGTGTTTCGAACAGGGTTTTTCGTTCCTCCTGCAGCATAAAAATTTCCTCTCTCGAAGGCAGCAAGGGCGCACACACAGCCCTCTCGTGCTGCTCGTTTCACCTATATCTCCAATAAATATAAGAACAGGTGGTCACCAGGGGCGCTCGCATCATGGCGGCAACGTAGGTGTGATTGTAAACGTCGGGAGCGCAGCGAAATTGAGTGCGAGACATCGCATGCACGTGGTGATATCACTTCTACTTCTGCATGCGTGTGTGCATAGTCAGTACGATAAAGCTGATAGATTAATCGCGCCACTCGACGTGAGTACGGCTCCTCGGCAAGAGAAATTGTGGGAGGCGTACCCGATCTTCACCGCGGGCGTCTAATTAATCAAACTGATTGACGCGTGAACTGGAATACAAACTCGTTGATTTTGAGAAGCCACGAGCTAAACTCGTGAGTGTCAAGCGTTTTATGCGTCAAACGCCAAGTAGCAGGCAAGCTTATTTGCGGCTAAATAGTTTGGTGAGCTTACACTACTTGTGCAAGGCTGGAGCCATAAGGGAGCTTCTGATAACAGCTTCTTGCAGTTTTTTAAGTTGGTCGTCTACTCATGCGTGTGGTCGGCTTCGAAGTGAAGACAGCATCAGCTCTGTCTTAATTTTATTGTACTAATCGACTGAGGCTTAAGAACCATTACAATAAGCTGTCTTGTCCTGATTGATGGGGCTTCAATGAAAAGTCAATTATCTCAGGTGCAATTAGAAAAGCCATATCAGTATGCAGCTAAGAAACGTTTTCCTGATTAGCAGGTTTCTAATTGTCATCATATTAGTAAGGGCTAATCAACATGGTTTTACTTAGCGTGCTCATCACTAACGTCACCTTAATAAGCATAGTTCATAGCGTCACGTTAGTAAGCAAAACACTACCCAACTTAGTCGACTGTCCTTGACGCGATGACTGGTTTTATCATAACCAAAGAAACGCAGTGCGCCGAGGGGGAGGGGGGATGAGACTTTTTTTATATTGTTGGCTCGTTCATAAGGGGATGTTGCCAGAGCTCAGAATTATCCCGAGTTTCGCGAAACTCGGCCGATCCTACATATCGTCCCAAGTTTGACAGGCTGTGAACAAAAAGCACAGGTGTAAAAAAGGCACTAAAGGCAAACATTAGGTTAATGTTAATTTCTGAAATAGCTCTCCAAAAACTTCCTGGTGTTACTTTTGTGCCATAGAAGTGCTTATTTAACCCTTTCGGCCCTGGCGTCGTCACTTGACGACACCGCACAACCTTTCCCCTATAGTATCTCGGAAACTTAACCAATACTGCTCATTCTTGGGGGCATAGTTCTTTAATGATCCGCACTCTGATTGACACCAATATTGCGGCACGTTTGCAGAGGTATCAGCCACAAAGAAGAAGTGCGACCGAGGGCTGCCGTGAAGCCGAGGCGCGAAAGTTGAGGTGGGGAAGCGCCATTTTTGGGACGACGTACGGAAGCTGTTTCAGTGAGTATTAGGCTGAAAAGTCAGACGTTGGTTTTTATTTTGAGTACACCATTGATTGGCAGAAAAAAGAGCCCATCTTTATTTCATTTTCTAACACTGAGCTCTGATTACCAAATTTGGTGCCACGTTAATTAATCCAAAAATGCTTGTACCAGTGGCTCAATTTTTTTTCTTTGTGGTCTTCTGAAGTCCTAACTGTGAGAAAAACGCGCACAAAAAGTGTATCCAACCAAAATAAAAAATCCAGGCTGAAAGGGTTAAAAAAATGAAACTCCGATTTAGCAGTCTGCATAACATTGGCGCACTTGAAATCTCCCACCTTAAGTTGGTTCGTTTCACGTCACTGTTGCCGTGCACAACATTGCCGGCTTTACTGCATGGCCACCGACATTAGTAGCAGCAAAGCGAAAGTAGCGGGAGCCACAGCTGCTACAACAGCCACTGAACAATTTTCTGTCATGGCCTTCCAGATCGCGAGCATGCTTGGTTCAACTGGGTTCCGCTAGATGGCATCATCTGTCCAGTTTAACCAGGTGAAAATGGAACATTGAACCACTCGCGCCATTCCCCATAGTAGCTGCCGGTGGTTCTTTGTTCTGTAAATAAAACAATAAAGAACGTATATAATATTGTTACTTGTTTTGGTGCACAGAAGGTTCTTTTTTATTGCGATAGCAATTATATGAGCGCACTCGGCTGAGTTTCACCGTCGAAGTCATGTCCCGGATTTGAATGTTTGTACATACTTATAAAATGCACAAAAAATAATTCAAAGACCCCCAAGGGAAATTCGAGCCAGTGATCCCTCTCTTCTCAGCGCACTGCATTCGCCAACTGGGCTACGCCACTCATATCCATATAACTAACGGTGAGCTACGTATATACACCTAAACCTGGATATAACGAAACTGATGAATTCCAGAAAAATTTTGTTATAAAGACAATTTTGTTATATGAAAGTGCAGTACGAAAATTTGGAAATTAAACGCGTAAGTTAAACGAACGGGGGGCCAAAGGCAGAGCTAATTCAAAACACTTATTTTACAGTACAAAACCTGCGTTATTATTGCGATAGTAATTATATGGTCAATTTCGGTGGACTTTTGTCGTCGCCACCTTGTTCCGTAACAAGTGCAAATTGATAACATGCCCTTGCGCATCGTAACTTTCACGAGCACGTAGAAGCGCGTGAGCGCTGCTGAAGCAGAGATCAAATGAGTCGGCCCATCTTTATCGCCTAGAAAGTGCATAAGATAGCATCTCGCGTGTGTTAGAACTGCCATCGAATGCTCAAACAGAAAGTAGACCACCCGTCTTGAGCGAGCATGAAACAACGCGGGGAGGTTTATTGATTGATTGATTTGTTGGGTTTAACGTGCCGAAACCACCATATGATTATGAGAGACGCCGTAGTGGAGGGCTCCGGAAATTTCGACCACCTGGAACGCGTAGAGGGGATCGCTCGACTAACAATAATGAGCTTTGATTTCAAGCGCTGTCGTGATCGCTGGCGCGCTTGCTATCTCGGCGAGTATCAGTGCGGTTTCAACGCGAAGGGACTGTTTGAAAAGAGCACTTTTCTCTGGAGTGGCTTTATTTGCTCACACTAGCGTTTTGCAGGAGTTAGGCGATATCGGATCCCCGATATTAGCTGCCAGCCTTACTTCTTATAAGACTGCAATTTTTTGCTATCGCGTTCATTGCATTTCATTCAACGTGCACGTCGTGTTGCCAGAACTTATCGGCTAATCTCAAAAGCTACCAGCCTGTGAACTCGCAGTGCAGGACAGAAGGGCGTGACGAGTCGAGCTTCGAAGATCCGTCGTTACCATGGTCTTGGAGTTTCCATCAACGCCTAGTCTGACATTCCCTTGATGTTGACGATACAGTTGTCCGAAATTAAGAAAAATCACAGTTTCGCCGCAAGGGCGAAGCATTGAATGCTACAGCAACAACTTCGAATGTAACGCTGAGAACAGCAAGCACATCAAAACGTGCAGCGCGCTGCTCCCGCACAAATGACGCAAGAGAACGAGAGCAAACTAACAACGTTTACAGCTCGACACTTGACTTGCTGTTTAAACAAAAACAAGGCACAAAACGTAATCGCAGGTACAGATAGGAGTGCGAACTAACAAGTGCCCCAGTTGTTACTTCGCTGAGTTTGAAAAGCGCACTATTTTCCCAACGACGCCTGTCCAGTGAGCGAAGTGATTTTTGTGCGCCCGGCAACTACAAGCAATCGTTCCTGTCAAAGTCAGAGGCACGCGATTCTCCCCACCGAAGCATGAGCGTGCGCGTACAAGCACCTACCCCCCCCCCCTCCCCCCTAGGCAGTGCGCCGTGCTGCCGACCGGATTGCAGTAATTAGGTGCCTTTCTCATCTTCTGACCACTACCAACATCATTGCATCATCACTAATGCATCATTAAGGGCCAATATACTCCAATGTAGCGTTGACGCGAACGCACGCTGGGCACAGCGACACTACGTTAGCAAAACGCGAGCACTATATAGTCTGACGCCAGGCGCGACCAGCGTACGTCGACGCCGCCCGACGGCAACCAGCGCGAAATGCGACATGCTACATTTCGCGCCGATGCGTTACTCCCGGACAACACTGCCTCTCCATTTTTCATGACGGAGGGACGCCGGACGCACTGAAACGCGCATGCATAAGCAACGCAGCGCGGTGCGAGCCGGTCAGTATATGGCAGGACCAGCGTGACCCGACGAAATGAACGCCGGTGAGCACGCGCACCGGGTCACGTCGAAATGTATTGGCGCCTCCCCTGTGGCATGTTGTCATGTTGTCACATGACGCGCATGTTATTATTATCATGTTTGCACCAGTCACATACCTTTGTCATCCATTGACGTCACGTAATACCAAATTTGGCACATGTAGAACTAGCGAAACAGCCGCGAGCGCATCATGAGTGTGGCATGTAGTCATGTTGTTACATGACACGCATCTCATGTTTATCATGTTTGCACCAGTATCATACCTTCGTCATTCATTCACGCCCCATAATACCAAATTTGGTATAAGTGAAGCTAGCGAAATGGCCCCCAGCGCATCATGAGCGTAGCATGTAGCCATGTTCTTACATGACACGCATGTCATGTTTTTGATGTTAGGGTGGGTCGCTTGTATTCGCCATGAATTCATGTCATACCATACCGGTTTTGCAACATGCCATGTGAACGAAACCACCGCAAGAGGTGCAGGACCATGATATGTAAATCATGGCATTCATGACGTCCATGTCATGATTTTCGTGTTATGACTAGTTAAATATGTCCCTAATACAGTCATATTATTCCATACTAAGTTTGGCATCGATGCCATTATCGAAACGGCCAGGAGAGCTAAACGTCGTAGGCGGCTAGATAGATAGATAGATAGATAGATAGATAGATAGATAGATAGATAGATAGATAGATAGATAGATAGATAGATAGATAGATAGATAGATAGATAGATAGATAGATAGATAGATAGATAGATAGATAGATAGATACGCGCAAAGTCACCGTAGTTCACTAAGAAATGCTTCGCATTTAAAAAAGCAACTCTCAACGTCGTCAGGGGCCACAACAGGTGCGCGCAATGAAACTATGCACGCGCGCATGGCGTCGAAAACGAAGAGCGAACGACACAGACAGGGATACCACGGAAAACTATTAGGTAAAGTGGCCTCCATATGCAGCGCAGCCCCACTATGTGACGCTAACTAAAAGCGTGGCACTGCTAACGCGCAAGAGAAGTTTTTGTTTGTTTGTTTGTTTGTTTGTTTTGTTTTATGTTTATTTGTTTGTTTGTTTGTTGGTTTGTTTGTTGGTTAGTTTGCTTGCTTGTTTGTTTGTTTATTTATTTGTTTGTTCGTTTGTTTGTTTGTCTGTTTGTTTGTTTGTTTGTTTGGAGTGAAGGGACGGGGCACACCCGCGCATGCTCCCGCAGCGACGACAATGGCGGCAACGCCGGTTCGTGGGATGAAGGCCCGCCTGCCCGCCTCTCGCCTGGTGTGCCGTGCGCGCCGCCGCCGCCACTTTGCGCTTCGTCAGCGGCACGAGAGCCGCGGAAGATGCATGCTCGTACCAAAATGACAAAACGCGAAGCAAAATTCCTAGATTGTCTTTGGGGAAAATTCATTATACCAAGGTTGTCTCCCGCTGTTACTTTGTGACATAGAGGTCGCAAATACATGTGATTTTATGGAGCAACGGCGGGGAATAGAAAAACTTCCTTATATCGAGAAATTCGTAAACTGGAAGTTCATTACAAGCAGATTTATCTGTACACCGTTCATAACTGGCTTAGTGTCAATGGACTTAGAAGAAGCATTCTTGAACAAAGGGTGTACATTGTTAGGGCAAGCCATACAAGCTTTCCCTAAACATTGACGTGTCCAGTCGCGTGATGAATGGAGGGGTGGGTTCACTGAAGCCCATGCAGTTGGATGAAAGAGGCATTGCAAACGTCTCTGGCACCACTTTCACTCTGAAGCAACAGGAAAAATTATCCAACCTTCCTGGTGCCCCAATATCAACGCGTTATTTTCCGCGAAGGGCATGGACAATTATGTGATATACACTAACGCCTTATTTTGCGAACGAGTACTTAGCAAATATGCTGAACTGATTTTATAGAGAGAATTCATCGTGCCGGTAAACAAGGACAACAAAAAGTAAGAGCAGTAACCATAAAATTCATAGATTACCGTTAAAAAGAGAATGTATTGTGTAATTGCAAGAAACTTAAGGGCACTTCTTTTAGTGTCAGTAACGGCTACTCGGAGGAGACATTCTAACTAAGAAAGAAATTATGGGAACGTTCGGCACCAGACCAAGCTAAAGGGGCGAGAATCTCAATAGTGTACGATAAACTGAAGGTAAACGGACGCATGTTTGTCTGCGACGATAAAAAAAAAGGAACGCTGTCTTGTTCAATACAGGAGTGACAAGAAGGATAACAAAGTTAAAGCGACGCCAGTAGTGAGAGCGCATGGCCAACATGACTTCTTTGACTCAAACAGCTCTGCTGGTAGTTGAAAAAACCAGTCCCACTCATAGCTAAGAATTCTTGTCCAAAATGCTCGTAGTATCGTCAATAGGAGGAGGAAGAGGAATAAACTTTATTATAAAAAACCAGCAGGTTTCGGTCACCGGGCCTAAGCCTCCCATGAGGGGACGTCAAGGGCTTGCCTCGACTCCACCTCACGGGCGTGCTGGGTCGCCCAGGTTTGGTCGTAAAGAGCGGGGCTCCACAGAGCCTCATGGAGCTTCGACGAAAGGGTCGTGGCGTTAGTGTGTCTGTACTGTGCTGGGCACTCCCACAGCATGTGCCAAAGTGTAGCCGGGTGAGTGCCGCAGCACCGGCAGTGGGAGGTTGTGTACACGTCCGGGAATATGAGGTGAAAGCGGGCAGGTGAGGGATATGTGTTTGTTTGAAGTAGACGCAAAGTGGTGGCCTGTGCCCGGTTGAGCTTGGGGTGAGGTAGGGGAAAGGCTCGGCGTCTGATGTAAAAGTTCTTAACCAGATCATTGTAGGTAGTCAGGTTGTCCCTGGTGTCCATCTCGTCTACAGTAGCTCCAGCGCGCTTGACAAGGCCTCGCGCAAGGAAGTGGGTGACCTCGATGAGGTTGGGGAGGCGTGGGTGGACTGGGCCCGCGTGAGTGGGTATCCTTGTCAGGGTGATCACGTTTTCTTTGGAGCGTGGTGCCTGGCCGAGCATGCGAAGCGCTTGAGGAGAAATGCGGCCTTTGCTGAAGTTAGTGACGGCTGAGCGAGAGTGGCATACGATGGTGTTACAGGTGGCATCTAGAGTGGTCAGGGCGATGACCACCTCTTCATCCACCTCGGCAGAGGAAGTGGTGACGCTGGTTGCACAGCGTAGGAATCCATTGCGTGTGACGACAGCTGCAAAACGAGTACCTTGAGGATACTGAGCGGCGTCAACAAATGTGGCGCCAGGTTCGTGGGCAAGGACTTTTGTGATGGTTCTAGCGCGAGCTTGGTGCCGGGCTCTGTTGTACTCAG
The DNA here is from genome assembly GCF_043290135.1 of Rhipicephalus microplus. Classification (NCBI taxonomy): domain Eukaryota; kingdom Metazoa; phylum Arthropoda; class Arachnida; order Ixodida; family Ixodidae; genus Rhipicephalus; species Rhipicephalus microplus. Next base: position 241,287,333 of record NC_134710.1, read on the forward strand.
GATGCATATTTCTAGGGATGGGACAAGCGTGGATCCAGCTGCGGATGCTATGCGGAATTGATTGTTTGGGGCCCTGTTGCTGATGATACGTGAAGCCAAGCGTGGAGAGAATAGAACGTCCCGACCCCGCCACGGTGGTGTAGTGGCTAAGGTACTGGGCTGCTGACCCGCAGGTCGCGGGATCAAATCCCGGCTGTGCCGGCTGCATTTCCGATGGAAGCGGAAATGTTGTAGGCCCGTATATTCAGATTTGGGTGCACGTTAAAGAACCCCAGGTGGTCAAAATTTCCGGAGCCCTCCACTACAGCGTCTCTCATAATCAAATGGTGGTTTGGGGATGTTAAACCCCACAAATTAATCAATCAACAGAATATCCCGTTTTCGTGAGTGTAAGCCGTTCTAGCTGACTGCGTTGTTGGGCTTCAATGAGTTTTTCGAGGGTGTTGTAAACTCTCAGTTGATTGAAAAGTTCAGTGCTGGTGCAGTGCGGGAGGCCAAGTGCTTGTTTGTAGACCTTTCGTATGAGGGTATCGAGCTTATTTTGTTCTGCACGCTACCAGTTCAGATAAGCAGCAACGTAGGTGATATGACCCAGGACAAAAGACTGCACGAGGCGGAGAAGGCCCTCTTCTTTGAGACCACTTTTTCGGTTGGATATACGTTTGAGAAGACGTAAGGTGTTGTGAGATTGAGCGGAGATCTTGCTGAGAGCCAAGCCGTTAGCGTCATCGACTGATTTAGTGAGACCGAGGACCCGGATACTAGGGACGTGCGGGATAGGGCTGCCATTTTGAAGGGGAAGGGTGATGGTGTCACAGGGTCTTTGCTCATGTAGGTGTTTGGGGGGACGTCCCCACTGAATGAGCTTGTAAAGAAGCAGCTCCAACTTAGTCGGTGAACAGCACAGCCCGGTTTTTTAGGGATAGGCCTCAACTGTGTCAATCGCCGTCTGCAGGGCTGTCTCCACTTGACCATCACTACCTTGGCACGCCCAGATGGTGATGTCGTCGCCGTAGATAGTATAGTGGGTGTTGTCAACCTGTTTGTAATTGCTGTGCAAGGCCAAGCACGACTAAGTTGAAGAGCATGGGAGAGATGACTGACCCTTGCGGGGTGCCTACACTGCCAAGAGGAATCAGGGCTGATCGTAAATCTCCGACCGAAAGGGTGGCCATAGGGTTGGAGAGGAAGTCACGAATGTAATTGTAGACTCGCTCTCCCAGTTGGAGGAGACAAACTTGTTCGAGAGTAGCAGCATGGGAAATTTTGTCACAAGCTTGACTAAGGTCGAGTCCGAGAATAGCTTTTGTGTTACGGGAACGATCGTTTAGAACTTGGTGCTAAAGTTGCAGCATAGTGTCTTGTGCTGACAGGTGAGGTCGAAATCCAATAATGGTGTTGGGATAGATAGAGTTGTGTTCGAAGTAAGTGTTGACACGTGTCAGGAAGGCGTGTTCCATAACCTTGCCCACGCATGGGTGAGGGAATGGGGTCTTAGGTTGTTGAAGCTAGATGGTTTGCCGGGCTTTGGAATTGAGATGACTTGCAGTTTTCCAGGCAGGCGAAAGGGAGGTTGCGTTCCAGCAACATGGAGGGCCTTTTTAAAGAGAGTGAGGAATCGACACTTTGCTTTGCTCTTGGGGCTATTGTAAACGTTTAAAATAACGATGCATTCTTTCTGTTTACGATTGGGAATTAATTCGAGCAACAGGTGTTCGATATGATTGTCAATAAACTTACGTAATTAGAATATTTGGTAATGGTACATAGTGCCTATGCTGTGCTACTGATATAAACGTGGTTGCGTAATGAAATACGCAGTGATTGCATTGTTCCTCCAGCGCATAAGCTTTTCAGATGGGACAGAGATACGCAAGGTGGCGGTGCTGCTATGAATGTAAAAATTTCCGTACCACCTGATGCCATGTTTGTGAAAATGTATGGTGTAAGATTACTTTCATCAATATAGTGTACACTATTGCCTCAGTATATAGACCACCTACGTCTACGCCTCAGTTTTTAGATTCGCTAAGTGATTTTTGAGTGACCATGCCAACAGGAACACGAGATTGATAATAGCCGGAGACTTCATTTTGCCACACATTGACTGGCAAAATATTACGCCTGGTGAGACTGAAACAATTAGTTTTGAAAAGCTTCTGGAAATTAATTTCTGCTATGACCAAGAACATTATTGTGCATGATCCAACTAGTATTACAGGTTCGTGGAAGTCATTATTAGACCTCGTTTTCTTGTCGCAAAATATAACAGACTACGTACTAGACATTTTAGATGGCATATACGACCACAAACTGTTGTCCTTAGTCATAAAGACTAGTGCATGCAAATAAAGAAACCGTTCCTTCCGGTAAAAGTAAGAGACTTTAAAAAGGCCGCTGAAACTTTCATCTTAGAATTTTTTAGCATCTCTCATAATAATATAGTGGTTTTGGGACGTTAAACCCCACATATCAATCAAATCTTAGATTTTATAGAACAGCAGCTTCATGACTTCGCGTGAGCATCTGGCTTGGAATCTGAATGATTTGTGGGGTTTAACGTTCCAAAATTACAGGAGAGACGCCGTAATGAAGGGCTCCGAAAATTTCGACCACCTGGCGCTTTTTAACCTGCACCCGAATTTGAGCACATAGGCCTACAACATTTCCTCCTCCGTTGGCTTCGAATCTGTAGAACAATCGTGGCAGGGATTTAAAAGCAATGTTGTGAATTGCGTAGATCGCTATTTTCCTACTCGCATTAAGAAAACAGGTAAACGAAATCCTTTGATAACACGCAGCATTATCTATATGAAACGGCAATTCAAAATACTCAGAAAAAGGAAAGATAGAGCGACGGAAGTAGCAGCTATAAATGTGAAGTTGAAAGAAGCCCTGGGAAATTCAAAAAAGAAGTTTTTTGGTCAAACGCTTGTTAACTTTCTTAGGAGTTCGCCATGCAAATTCTGGCGTTACTTCAGTGAAAGAAAGGAAAGAATTGAGCAGTTTGAGCAGTTTGTTTTCAAAATAGACCAGGGATATAAGATTGAGGCATCCGTCAAAATCAACCTAACCACCAGAATGGAGCCCTTTATTATTAACAGTAAAGGTGTTTTTCAGTTGCTGCTTGAGATAGACGCGAAGAAAGGATGATCTACCGACAGTTTCTCAAGAGATATGCTAAATTCGTTTCGTTTTATTTAGAAATATTATTTGTGAAATCAGTCAAGACGCGATCACTCCCACAAGACTGGTGCAGTGCGATTGTAATACCGATTTTTGAAAATGGTAACCGGGCATTAGTAAATATTTGCCGACCTGTTTGCTTGATGTCGGCTTCCTGTAAAGTTCTATAACATGTAATTGCAGAACACATTCCTATTTTCTTGGAGTCAAATCAATTACTTTGTTCTAACAAACGTGGGTTTCGGGACGGTCTTTCAGCGGTCACACAATTAGCAGAAACGCTCCACGATTTTTATTAGAACGTCGATGCCCACATGCAGACTGATCGTAGACGCAAAGAACGCCTCTAATTTCTTTTTAAGAATATAAGCTGGCAAACGAAAATAAACAACGATTTGTATTTTAAGCCACCTGGAAGGCAATGTGATTGTCTTAATAATAGCAGAGCTATTCAACCCATTTCGCACAAACAAATGCTTTCCGCCACCTCTTTTTTTACAGACGCAATAGAAATGTGGAATAGCTTACCTGATTTGGTTGTGCAGCAGACGACGTCAGTCAACGTTAAAGATGTGTTAGACTGTTTTTTCTGCAGTGAGAATTGATAGCTTCTGTTGCAGCATTTGTTTCTCGATTTTAGTCGGCATAGTCACTACTGTTTGTTCCTTCTTTTCCTGATGATGATTATTCATCTGTTGTTCCTGTGTTCTATTGAATACTGCTTTATTGTGTGAATATTATGTATTACTTGACACCCTTCCTATAATGATACCAAGCAAGGGGTTGACAGTACCAAACAAATAAAAAATAAAAATTATTGGGTTTTGTAAAGCATCAGTGCATGTGAGACAGCTGACGCGTTTATTGCGGTAACAGCGTCCAAGTGAGCCCTCGTGCTACACCACGGCGACAACAGTGCAATATTTTTTCAGTGGTGGCCCTCACCATGAATTAGTACAACTCAATTCTGACAAGTTACGCAACAGCTTCACAGTGTAGCGCGTCATATGTGCCGAAACAGGTACGAGCAATGAGCGATGCAGTAGAGTTCCGCGCATTCATGTACCCGATACCGCCACGGCAAAAGTTGGATAAAAATCGAGAGCACGGAGGGGATATGGAGAGTGATCGCCTGTTCCCGGTAACATATAACTGAAAAATATTACAAAATAGTCGCCATTGTTGCCAAATACCTGTTTGGCGACTTCAATGAAGAGCTCTTCAGAGCCTCTTGCTAGTGTTAACCTAATATGACGTCATAATCATCATCAGTCTGACTACGCTCACTGCCGGGCAGAGGCTTCTCTCATGATCCACCAATCAACCCAGCCTTGTTTTTTTTTCTCCTGCTACGTTATACCTGCGAACTTTCTATTAGAACGTACCTATGAACACCTGATGCAGCACAATACCTCTGAACATATAAAAAAATTTGCGGGCATGCATGTGTCCAGGATGTGCGTACTTCGCCCGCACATCTTTACCAAATCATGTACACATCTATTATGAGCAAAAGCAAAGTACGTGGTAGCCCTACAGAATGCCCTTCAATGCAGCGATGCATGCCGACCAGCACGCTCACCTTCTAAAAAAAAACGAGGAAAAAAGGAGATCTATAGAATATATATTACCTACAAAATAATAAATAATTATTGAAGACACGCTTAAAATATTATATTTGTAACATATCCGACGAAACGCGTTCATAATATACTGATTGTAATTGCTCATCACACATGCATGGTTAAAGCAAATTAAGTGATACGTTGCAATTTACGTTATGTATGCAGAGGAAAAAGATGGAAGATATGTTTTAGGGCAGTCACAGTATAGATATAGACATTTATGAGCACATAACAGCTTTAAAAAAACTGAGTGCCTTTTTTGTTTTGAATCACAACCATTCTAAGCATTCTTCAAGTTATATTAAAAAGCAAAAGCTTGTATTAGACAAGCGCTAGACCAATTTGACATAAATTACTCAATATTATAGTAAAAATTATGCACAAGAAAATTTTGCCAATATAATGTCATTATTATTCAATATATTATCATTATCATTATAATATCAATATAATTTAGGACCTCAAGTTTATTTTTTATGTTGCAAAAATCGTGGTACGTCTATGAATACAATTGAAGGTAGGTGTTCTGTGTTCACACCCGAACAGACATCGCAGTTCAGCACAGTGTAATGATTGGAGCGTTTAACTTACACGGAGCTGGCCTGATATTTACGAGAGATTACGAGAGTCTTACGTACAAACAAGTGGCGCACTTCAGAGCCACTTTTACAGGTGAGCTTTGTCTGATTTGTCTGCTGATCGGCCGCAATTGGAAGATATGAAGGGTCGTATCTTTCTGAGGTATAGGGATGCAATTACTTTTTTTTTTTCAAAGCTAGCAGGGATTTTTTTTTTTTTTGCATAAGGAACAACTCGAGGCGGTCAGCATTAATCCAGAGCACTGCACGATTGCGTGCCTCACAATAAGCGCTTAATTTCTGCACGTAAAACGTACGCCAAAATTGTACTTTTAAACAGATTTCTGCAAAAAGTAGAGCCCTGTATTAGAGAAAATTTACTGCCCAGAGTTGTTGCATTTTCACTGGATATAAGCACATAAAATATCATCGGAGTTCGCACACTGTTTATGAGATCAATGGTTCATTTTTCTACATGTATTTAAAAGTGAGCTCCTCATATTATTTATTAAAGTCCTCATATTAATTTTAAGACATTAGAAAATCCGTGCACACTGAAACTTGCATGAATTTCACGCGTACTGTTCAACTAGCTTTGAGCAACTTAAACATCACTCGTAGCTACAGTTCCCTAAGTATAACAGGACAATTTTGCCTCATTCTTATGCCATACTTATAATGCTCCCGCAGCGCTTGCATAAGTAATCACTGCAACCGCACGAATTACCTTGCAGTATTATTACACGCAATCGATGACGCTTTAGTCAGTCTCGTCGAATAAAAACAACCTCTCTTCTTCAATTTAGCGAGGTTTTCAGGGAGACTTACTAAGTTTGCTACATTCCTCGTGGAACACGAAGATGTAATGAGGCTAAACAAGTATTCTTTAAGGGCACGTTTTGCAAGCGCTCGTAATTTAACTATAAACGTTAAACGTTCTCAGTAGACCCACTGTCACATTGAAAATCCTACCTTTCCACTGAATTTCAAATAGATGCCGCTTACAGGCTGCAGCAATGTCCAGAACACGAAGCAACATTACGGGTAATGTCCGTGTAATGACCTCGGACACTGTATTAATAGGTTTTTTTCGGTGCTCACAATTAGGTGATACGTTTTTAATGCTTGGACCGTGCATAATTAATCAAATGTGCCTAATTACCAGAACACTTTATTTCTGGGGTCTATTGAATTATCTCAGGACATTAGGCCACGTTTCTTCAGGGTTTTCGATGTACACATTTGTGAAGACTCGAAACACTTGTATAAATAATCACCACTACAAAAACCTATACTTCGCTTTAAACGCGTAAAACATCCATCGCCTATCACCCACAACACGTTAATCACTTCAGCCACATCAAAAAAAAACTTGCCTTGTCCAGTTCCTCTACCCCATTTTTGAAGAGAAACGCGAAAACCAATTGAGTTATTTATATATAGCGCACGACCTTGCGATGAAGACAACTAGTTAAGTGAAGCAGCTAGATGGCAAATTGGGCCAGTTGAATTACGTTCATAATTGAAAATTTTGTTGAAGTGCACTAAAAAACGGACGGAAGAAGAGGCTAACAAGGACAGCGTTAGGTGAAGTTCACATCAGCCTGCGCCATCGCAGTTTTTAGGCACATAGCCAATTATGTTTTTCACATTTTTCACTTTCGTTTTTCACTATTTTTTTGGTTCTCCGAGTGCTTTTGTAATTATCTGAACGAGTGTTTCTGTTACAAAAATACAAGTGCTTTTGTTACAAATCTAAACAGGCACGCCACTATAGCTTATAAATTCGCACCCAGAAGCTGTACGATACTCAAACGTTGCACGTTTCCTTTGCATGACATCCTAACAGGCCCCGAATTTTTTTGAAGTATAAACTTTGGAAAATGTTTATTCATTGAAACACATTGTGTTCTCGATTGCTTGCATTAGCACTAACAGCCTCACTTAACAAAACACGTTGCACGGCTAGTTGGTGATATGTTCGTACTGAAATTGTAGCGCTACAATTGACGAAGACAAGAAGATTAATTAGTGCCCATCCTCTCATGTACATATCTCTTTGTCCTGGTCTAATGTAGCGCTACAGTTTTTAAGTAACACCTCTACTCTAAAATTTATTATACCAGAGTTGCTCCCCAAAACTTGTGTATTATAATGACGACGTTGGGCGTTTCTCTAGTAAAAGCAGCCGGCAGACACCATGCAGCTGGTGCTGAGGAAAAGTTTTAATCTATCTATCTATCTATCTATCTATCTATCTATCTATCTATCTATCTATCTATCTATCTATCTATCTATCTATCTATCTATCTATCTATCTATCTATCTATCTATCTATCTATCTATCTATCTATCTATCTATCTATCTATCGATCAAGCTTATTTCATTTGATTTCTCCCTTTTTTGTTCTTTCTAATTAATCTTGGAAAGCAGGGTCAAATAGATTCATGCCTGTTCAACACGGATTGCTGCCAATAACATAGTGTCATCGTGACTTTGTGGGGTCTAATTTCATGGACCATATGCATTCCGAACTCTCACAGGACGTCGGCGCGAGTGGAAAATTACTCGTACGAAAAAAAAAACATGAAAAAAATAGTCACCCGCATCTTCCCACGGGTAGAACTCGAGTAAATGCGTCGCAGAGAAGGAGGGGGGTGTTACGTGAATGTTGGTTTTGGAATGCTTAATTGCTATTTAGTCTTTATTATTCTCATTTATTTAATGAAGGACAAACGTTGCCATCAAGGAGTGGTGGAACGCTAATGTACGATCCAGTGCCTACATATACGGGGTGGCCAGTGAACGGTTGTGCAGCTCGAGCAGTCGGTTTTCACGAACAGATGCGGCCTGCGTCGGCCTTGAGAGGCGAGAGAAAGAGAGAAGGGGGGAGCAAACAGTTGGCACGAGACGCGACGCGCGAGCATGCACATGAAGGGAGGGGGGTGGACATTGTCACCGACGCGCGGCGCGCAACATCGTGGTACTAACAAATGCTCCATGTTTAAAAGCAGTCATTAAAAGGTGCCAGAAATTCACACAATAATAAGGATGTTTAGTGATAGTAAATGTGTTCAAAAGAAGATGATCAGCACTAAAAAAAGGGTGGGTTGGGAGATAAGGTTCCGGCAGAGCTTAGTTCACGTATATGCACTTTCAGCCCTCTGAATTATTATGCACACCTCCATTCCATAATTGCGTCATGGATGAATGAAATCAGTTTGCTGCTAATGCCAAGGTCCCTCTTGCACAATATTAACGAAATAGTTTATTCGCAGTTTTAGTTTGGCGCCCGTTTTATTTGTGCTTTGGGTTTTTAAGAGGTGCTTGATGGCTTATTCTTTTCCTGTCACGGTAGTGTTATTATTTGTGCCTCCACTGCGTCTGCCTTCTCAGAACGACCATGCGCACGCCGGTATTGAGTTTCGTGCTCCTATAAGGCAATCTCGTTTTTGGTTTTTCTTGTTCATGTTTGCCCGAAGACTAGTATTAATAAACTAGCGAAGGCGTTAAGCATTTAGAACACGGGGTCACTTGCCATGAAGTACGTTCATTTATTCATTGAGACAGTCGCATATACCTTTGTCTTTCAGCCATCCCCTTGAAAGTTTTTTTGATGATAAAGTACCTGCCTACTTAGCCATTGAAGGGCTGTTTTTGTTTTCCCTAAGGTATTTTTTGTATTTTTTTTGTTTTATCATATTTGTCCCAAAAGTTCTCTGCTATTCGGAGTGCGTCAACGGCTTATACTTGGCCTCTTGGGCTCTCTCTTCTAGATATTTCCCCGATCAAACGCGCATCATTCAGGAAATCAAAAAGAACCGGATATATTCATAGTGGTGAGCTAAAGCTTAACCCGTATGGCCCCTCGCCTTTACTAATGTACTTAATTATCAAAAACCTCGAACACACGCGCGTTTTTCACGTCCCCTGTACGCATGCACTTCGGTCGCTGCTATCCGCGAAAGCGCAGCGCTGGGAATTTATGAAGAGGGCATTTATTATCCCCGCCATCGAACAGTTTTTACGAGATAAACAAAAGTACAGCGCCGCATCGCTTTTTTTTTAAATGTGAAGCATTTCCTAGTGAACTTCGGCCACATTAAGCGTATCTATCTATCTATCTATCTATCTATCTATCTATCTATCTATCTATCTATCTATCTATTTATCTATCTATCTATCTATCTATCTATCTATCTATCTATCTATCTATCTATCTATCTATCTATCTATCTATCTATCTATCTATCTATCTATCTATCTATCTATCTATCTATCTATCTATTTATCTATCTATCTATCTATCTATCTATCTATCTATCTATTTATCTATCTATCTATCTATCTATCTATCTATCTATCTATCTATCTATCTATCTATCTATCTGTCTGTCTGTCTGTCTGTCTGTCTAGCCCCCTACGACTTTTAGCTCTCCTGGCCGTTTCGAAAATGGTATCGATACCAAAATTGGTATGACATAACATGATCATATGCCGAGCCTAAGTGATTAGGCTTAACATGAAAATCATGAGATTTCCGTCATGGATATCCTGATTTACATTTCATGGTCGTGCAGCTCTTGCGGTGGTTTTGTTCACAAGACATGTCGCAAAATTAGTATGGCATGACATGACTGCATAGTGAGCACAAGCGACAGACCGTAACATGAAAATCATCACGTGCGTGTCACGTAACAACATTGCTACATGCCACAATTATTATGCACTCGCGGCCGTTTCATAGCTTTACATATAACAATTTTGGTTTTAGGTGACGAGAATGGACGCCAAAGGTAAATGGCACGTCCAAGCATGATAATTTTGACATGCGTGTCATGTGACAACATGACTACATGCCACACTCATGATGCGCTCGCGGCCGTGTCGCTAGCTTCACATATAGCAGATTTAGTATTACGTTACGTGAATGGATGACGCAGTTATGTGACTTGTGCAAACATGATAATCAGGAGATGCGTATCATGTAACAACATGACTACATGCCATGCTCATGACGCGCTCGTGCCCGTTTCGCCAAGCGTCACGTATAACGAATTTGGTATTACGGGACGTAAATGGATGACGAAGATATGTGACTGGAGCCGACATGATGATCATGAGATGCGTGTCATGTAAGAACATTACTACTTGCCACGCTCATGACGCTCTGGCGGCCGTTTCACAATCTTCATATATAACAAATTTGGTATTACGGGACGTAAATGAATGACGAAGGTATGTGACTGGTGAAGACATGATAATCATGAGATGCGTGTCATATAACAGCATGACTACATGCCACGTTCATGACGCGCTGGCGGCCGTTTCGCTACCTTCGCATATAACAAATTTGGTTTTACGTGATACGAACGAACGACGAAGGTAAATGACGCGTCCAAACATGATAACCATGACATGCGTGTCATGTGACAACATGATTACATGCCACACTCATGATGCGCTCGTGGCAGTTTCGCTAGCTTCACATATAGCAAATTTAGTACTACGTCACGAGAATGGATGACGAAAGTATGTGACATGTGCAAACATGATAATCATGAGATTCGTGTCATGTAACAACATGACTACATGCCACGCTCATGACGCACTCCAAGCCGTTTCGCTATCTTTACATATAACAAATTTGGTTTTACGTGATACGAACGAACGACGAAGGTAAATGACGCGTCCAAACATGATAACCATGAAATGCGTGTCATGTGACAACATCACTACATGCCACACTCATGATGCGCTTGCGGCAGTTTTGCTAGCTTCACATATACAAACTATTGTATTACGTGCCGTGAACAGACGACAAAGGTATGTGAATGGTGCAAACATGATAATCATGAGATGCGTGTCATGTAATAACATGACTACATGCTAGCTCGTGATGCGCTCATGGCCATTTTGCTAGCTTTACATACGCTGAATTTGGTAATACGTGACGTGAATGCACGACGAAAGTGAATGACACGTCCAAATATGATAATCATCATATGCGTGTCATGTGACGTGACTACATGTTACGCCTATAGCGCGCTTGCGGCCGTTTCCCTAGCTTTACATATACCAAATTTCGTATCACGTGACGTGAATAGACGACGAATGTCAGGGACACGTCCAAACATGATATACATGTCACGAAAATCATGAGTGCTATAACGTACCCTCGCCTCTTAACGTTGCGCTGATTGTAAAGTGACATAGTAACATTGCTCATTTGTGCTTCGGATATCATCGATTCCCACTATTCATGGGATCTTCCTTTTTCTTTTTGCGGGTGAACTCCACAGTAGTAACAAGTAACAACTTGCTGTGGTGAGGCTGCCAGTATGCGTGTGATATGTATTGAAAGTATGCTCCGCAACGGCGCAACGTATTTTCAGTTCATGTCAGAATCAGTTTTCGCCGTGCCCCCACGTTTAAACAGTGACAATCTTTACGACAGCTGTGTAGTGCGAAATTCATTTCCTCGGCAAAAATGGGCACCTTATTCAGCATCATATGTTTTGCTGTGAAGATGTCCTTATATTACCCTCAAAACATCTTTTTTTTTGCGATTTTAAAACACGGTGTATACTCCCGCGACTTACGCAGCACCATCAGGCCTCTCAGGCTTTTTATTATTATTATTTTCGTTACTTTTCTCTTTCTCTTATTTTTCTTTCATATTTTCAGTGGCAGTTTGCTTTTTATGTAGATATCTTAAACTAAAACAACTGGCTTCTCTGTAATAAAACTACAAAAAAGTTGAGCAAAACTATTGTTGGACAATGACCACCACAAACATGCTGTCGTCTTCCAATTATTCTTGCTTTCTAATATGCAATGCTACATGCCGCTACACTCCGAACACAATCGTCACGTCCGTTATTAACACACGTAGCGGCCTAGAAATACGTGCGAAAAGCGCCTCAAGTTGTTACGTTTCAAATATAGCACCAGGACAAAGCCAAAGGCTGTGTAATGTAATTTGCTCATACAAATAATGTTCTTAGACAACAATAACACTCGTTTTTGTAATATTCTTTAACAAAATAATTTCCTGTTGCTGAATTAAGACAGGATTCAGTGAGAGATTCATGAAATGAATGGTGATGTTCGGGGCGCAAAACATGGTCAATGCATGCACACGAAAAATATTCTCTGTGCAGAGACCATGCTTCATCATTAAAAGGCCCCGCCATCTATATCACGGCTGTTTCAAACGACGGGATCTTTATATTTCTTCTGTATAATTTTCAAGGCATCACTTAAACGCTGCGTTTTCTCCCTGCAGTGATTCCATATTTCCTCATAATGGACGCAATGAGCGTCATTGATATGGTATACATTACTTTGTTCGGGGTTCCTTCTACTTGTCTGCAATGACTTTACCACCAATAAATAATATATATTACGTCATGTTCCCGTGCTTAGAGACGAACCAACATTTACAAAACCACCCTGTTGCTTTGAGAGGTGCCCGATCATATATACAATCACCTTTGAAAGCTCTGGGATCGTATTATGTTATCTTTCCTGTCTTCATGCAGCGCAGAACTCTCACGCTGTGTAAGCATCAATTTTTTTAACGTATCTAGGGACGTAAGCATGAGCACGTTTATGAACCAGCAAAGGTCTCGTATTTTTATTGTGCCTCCCAACCATTTCTCGAGGATACCGGAAATATTGAACTATTTGGGATTATAGGCGCAGGAGACATCGTCTTCATCTGACCCCGTGTCTTACACATGAAAGAATGTCTGCGGAAGGAAGAAATGTTTGTACCCTAATAAATTATTGTGGCCAGCGCTTACTGCAACATTCTCAATGCCGCGGCTATCATTTCGCGTTTAGACTTTAAGCGCTGCTTGTCATTGGCTATAGCTTATTGTAATGCTCCTAACCTCGCTGATAGGCAGTACTACATACTTTTTTCTATAGAAACTGTTCTAATATGTACTAATGGTGGATTCTTCTCTTTGTCTTTTGAAGCAATTTCATACTCATTAAACCTAAAGGCGAAGTACCAAAGGCTTGTACGATGTTAGTGCACGTTAAATAACACCAGATGGTCGAAATTTTCAGCTCTCTGCACTACCGCGCCTCTCATAAACATATTGTAGTTTCGGGACGCAAAACATCAGATATTGTTCTATTACATATGTACAACCGGCAGCACCAGTGACATTATTGCCACCACCCCAGCGATATTTTCGAAGACTGGAAATGATATTTTTTTACAAAAGATTCGTTATCTAGTTCATCGATTCTCGGCACCGACTGGTCTTCGAAATGTTCTCGTAGTCACACACGTTCCACATCTTCACACTAATACGAAATCTCTGCTAATAGTTTTTTCTTGCAACTAAGGGACATTTTAAACAGGTTCCCAGTGAGGCAAAAGTGAGGCCCCCACCAAATGTTAGCGCAATATTTTCGCACAAATGACACAATGTTTCGTATGAGACAAACACTTTTTTATTACTTGCCAGTACTGTAGAAGCTCGGTCTGTGCGACATCTATCAGCGCCTAACCAGTCCAGCGCGTACGCCCGCATCTAAAACCCTCCCAGCAGTGGTGGGATGTATAGTACACAACTGCGCCGGCCTATGTTCTAGCTCCGTACGGGTTCAGCACTAATGAAGGGAGACGCGAACCCTGCTTCTTCTCGGCGTCCCACGCGTCCTGAGAAATGCGCGTGTTTAAGGTAACCCTCGCGGAACGTCTTGCGTGGCTCTATAGTGAACGAAGAATAGGAGAATCTACGCTCTCTAGTTTCTGGTGGCTGTTACCTGTTCTCTTTCTGTCTTCAGCTAACGCCTAACGCACAGACGAAATATGGGGCTCTAATTTCTGGCCGAGACAGTACAGTTGAAGATAAAAGTTTATCCTAGAGGTGGAAGCGTCGGAGCAGAGCTTTCGCTCGAGTCCTGCTCATCATTCATGCCTACGGGAGCGTAAGGAGCTTCGCGAGTCCATCGTCCTACTTGCGAGTTGCGCCTTTATGCTTTCCTGCTTTTTTTATAAGTGAATGAACGAGTATGTATCACTTGCAACCATGCAGTCGCTCTTTAACAGCGAGCCAACGGCGTTTGCACGTGAGGCTATCACATGCGGACTCCGTATACAAACAGCTCAGACTTTATGGTACCGGGCAGAACTGAATTTTGAGGAAACCTCAACGTTGCGCCCGCTAAGTCCCGCTAAAGTACTTGCCACGAGTCTGCTTCGGGATCCACAAAACAAGGATGAATTGCGTCTACAGAGTTCACGTTCCTATAGCCTGTGATAGCGTCGTTACGCATTGATTATCATCATGTTCATAATCATAGTGATCACTATTTCTCCACAAATTAACCACCATGTCTGCAGCGTGGAAGCCTCGTGTTGTCGTCGTGTCATCATCGTTTCGTAACCGTTGTCGCCATTCTGGCATCATCGCCGCGTATAACGTTTTTGATAAAGAGGTGCAGTTAAACAAGGTCACAAAAACAACACACACACGCACTGAAGCACTCGTGTGTGTGTATTTTTCATGTGTGTGTGATTGACTCTTGTTTAGATGTGCTACTTCATCGGTATCGTGGTTGGACAACTAGCCCGTCAGTATCTATTAAGTAAATGCGTATGATATTTGTCGATCACCACCATATATTATTCTTACGTTTTTGTCCCTTTTTTATTTGCTTATTTTTACTAGTCTTAGGGTCTCAGTTTCAGGGCCTCTCTACCACAATCAACCCTATTTGGCCATCTTTTTACCATTCCTTTTCTTTGCTTTCAATAAGGCATGAGCACTACAGCCACAGCGACGTGCGAGAATAAGAGACTAGATTTCGTGCACATGAATGCGGCCTGACTGAATACTCTTGATTTTTATTATTGGGCGATACTGAAAAAATTTAGCAAGCATCACACTCGATTTTATGTTGCCATTCCTTCTACTAGTTTGTACTTTTCTGACTCCATTGGGTTAGCTTTTCTCTTTAAGCTTCAACAAGATGAAGCAAAAGATTGGCGGCAGTTTAGCGTGAACTGCGAGGCACTGGCAACAACCAGAGCACTCCTATCACGTTGTGATAGGCGTGCCTATCACATTATCTTGCGGCACTACGCGATGCTGCACGCGTGCGTATCGGGTGCTGATTGGCTGTGGCCAAATCGCCCAAAATTTTCCGCGTGGATAAAATCGGTCCTGGCGCGACCCCGAGAAGCGGTTGCGGATTTTCCGCTTTTGCGTATATTCTGCGTCCGCTTTCCAGATACGCACTCGGTGTGAACGCACTTTTATAGAAGCGGAGCCAACACGTACTTCAACAAAATTGTTTTTAACCAGCCTGACGTCTGCATCTCAAGATTGGGTGTAAGTAATGTTTATTACCTTCTCATAAAATTAGAAAGCCAGCCCTGCAACCACTACTGACGTTGTTTGCACCAATAATTTCTTGCTTATATGGTCTTTTTCAAAAGATTTTCAAGACCTGGCTTGGCTATAGTCTAGAATACTTAGTAGCCTCTAATAATACCTGGGTGTAGCTCTTTCTGGTATCCTGATTTATATTTTCTGCTTGTCAAGGGTGACCATAGCTGATGCCTCATTTTCTCGACGCGTACCCGTTGAAGTTACCAATGTCTGTTCTCACTGTGTTTCGGTAGATCATGAACTGTGTCAGCCCACCTCAGTGAAATAGAGGCTACAATACTCGGCTGTTGACCCGAAGGTCATGGGCTCGAGCCTGGACGCGGTGGTTGATGGAGGCGAAAGGGTAGAAAACCACGTACCATTCGATTCCAGTGTGCGTTGAGAACGCCAGATAGTCAAAATTTTTAGAGCCCTCCACTACGACGTCTCTAATAATCATATCTTGGTTTCGGGACGTATCATTATTAGTAATTGCCTTTGGTGGGGGTTGCCTTCACAAAAGCATATAGACCTCTCATCGGATTGACCGACAATGCGGAATGCGACGTCTGCTGCGCCAAAGAAGACATGGACCATCTGATATGTCATTGCCATCGATTTGGCTCCGAAAGACAGAAGCTTTCGGACGCATTGCGACAATTGGACGATCGGCCACTCTCTATGCAGATGCTACTGGAACACCGTCCTCGCCTTTCGTCGGCTCAGAAAGTAGTCAAAGCTGTCTTGTGCTTTTTGAGGACTACAGGCCTACGTGACAATCTTTACCTTTTGTGTAGTGCCACTGCTGCATATGCGCCAGCCGATTGACTGACAATCCTCTTTTCTTTTCTCTTTATCTTCTCTTCCCCCTATCTTTCATCTTTATGCCTCCTTCCCATTTTTCCAGCGTAGGGTAGCAAACCGGGCATGTGCCTAGTTAAACTCCCTGCCTTCTCTCTTGTTGTTCATTCCCCCCTTATAATTATATAAACTATGTATCATATGTGGCTCATTCACGTATTTCACGACCCTTCCATGTGCCACACATGGCTGTAGCAAAGGGTTTCATGACGTACACGCTAATATTTTTGTGCTACAGATGTTACAATTATCAGGTATTTCGTCATATTCTTGTAACCGCCTACGCTAATATTGGTTGATACCAATTAGTTTAAGAAGGCGACCATGAAAGCTCCTATTTTAAGTCCGGCGTCTTGATAGATATAGACACGTAGATAGAAACGCTGAAAGTGCGTGTCTTTGGTTCGCGAAGAAATGTTTTACATTGAAAATATAAATTGAAATGGTGTTACTAGATTTCAGCTTGTCACATTGAGCTTGATCTGCGGTGTGCATCTGCAACGTAACCTGCACTCGTTGTCGCTACCATTTTCCGTGATTTCACGCACTTGGCCTGTTTCGAGTAAGCGGCAACCCTTGTCTAAAGGAAGCGAAAACGCATATTACAGCTGGTCAAGCCTTGATGGCCGCCGCACAATATAATTGGCATCGCCATCGGTGCGCTTGCGCTGTCAGGACTCACTTTTTCTCTAGGAACCTTATGGACAAAAATGTAATAGCAAGTTATCATATTAAAATGCAAATATATTTATTTTGCATTATTTCGCCAGTCGGGTCTGTCTCATTTGCCGTTCCGGAAAGGAGGAGAGCCATCGTGCCCTCCCTCATCCACCTCCGAACGTAAACAAACGCCTAAAAGCACAGCACCACGCAAAGAAACTGAGTTGTTTGTTGTTCCCACTGCACTTCTCGATTAGAAGACACGAAGGTTACGTATTATTCTTTCTAGATTACTTGGAGACCATTAAACGCTGCCATGACCACAAGCGACTGCACTGGCAGTCTCACAGAAGCCCGACGGTGAGCCCCGTTATCTGAACACAAGTTCGACAGTCAAACACTTCGTGCATTGTCCAAAAAGCACTGTTGCTGCCGCTTTCCTTTGTCTTGGGCGACAGACACAACTAAGTGCAGCTTCTGATTGTTCAAACTTAACATGTGCACATTTGCTACTGTACGAATGTGATGCAGAAAGTAGCAGAAACTTCTACGCGTCGTCTGCTTCACATGCCAGTGCCACCGCTCCGGTGAAATTCTGGATGAGCTCAGCTGGCACCGTACGACAGCCACCCGGTGCCTATAACACTCTTACAAGCAACCTTCATTCGCTACTCACTAAGAAAGTTTTATCAAATTACTTTTTTTTCTTTTAAGAGAGAAAATTATTATTCAATTGCCGTTCTACCGCTCAATGTGTCTGCACGTGTTTATGCGCGTAGCAATGAGTCCTATAGCGTTAAGTACAAACTGCTCGGACGCGAGGAACATCTAGACAACATCATCAGCTTTTTGCGGCCTCATTTAAATTATTTATAAGCTAGAATTAGACTGACTCAATAAGAGGCGCGCTGCCTACTAAGCTGTATTTAATCACATACAGCTGTCCGCTGACAGCGTGCATAGTTTGCTTTAAGCAGCTTATTGAAATGGTACCAATATGTGCAACACCTCGTTACCTATATGCTAAGATTTAAATCTAGAACTTCTTTATGGCCTAGTTGGTACTTGCTATATGACATAATTGCCCCTAAATTGACAAAGAAAATCAAAAGAAGAACACAGGTTCGACGCTCATGTGGTTGGGTTGTTGTTTCTTCCCCTTTTCTGTTTTTTTCCTCATATAACACGACACAAAATAGAGAGAGGCGCTGTTTTTCTACAACTTTATCAATAGCCTTTATTTTACACTGCCCTATTTTATACAAAAGGTCATGTAATCACCTCGAAGCTTCATGCGAATGACGCTCTCATAACGCTGTAGGACCAGTTATGGGCGTTCTTTCACGTTCGCCCCAATTATTTTCAGTTTCACGGGCAGCATATAAGCGTCCTCTCACATATTAACGCCTAGGACAATCGCATTTCTTGCGAAAAGCAACGCCGTTATAGTACTCGATAAGGAAACGACGGACACTCCCGAGTAGCGACACGAAAACGAGAAAGCAACACAATAGTCAAACGCCATAAATGACGTACTACTTTCGTATGTTAAATTGAAGGCACTAAAAGGTAGATTTCATAGATATGTGGGTTTTAACGTCCCAAAACCACCATATGAGTATGAGAGACGCCGTAGTGGAGAGCTTCGGAAATTTCGACTACCTGGAGTTCTTTAACGTGCGCCCAAATCTGAGCATGCGGGCCTACAACATTTCCGCCTCCATCGGAAGTGCAACCGCCACAGCCAGGATTCGAACCCATGACCTGCGGGTCAGCAGCCGAGTACCTTAGCCACTAGACCACCGCGGCAGGGTTAAGAGGTAGACCATCTGAAGTGAAACGCAAGCTGCAAAGGACATACATGCCTTATTCGAGCGAAAGAGATGCGGATACAATCACTTTCATCCCGAGTCGAATATTCATACACGCACACACACGCATGCACGAGTTTTCAATGTCATACTGGTGCGATCATGGTCTGTCTTTCAAGCCGTGACAACCGTAGCTGTATTTTTCATCTGCTTTTTTTCTGAATTTTTACCCAAGTTCACGCGTCAGCAAAACTTCAAACGCAACCTTCCTGCCAATGTTGTGAACGTTCTCCAAAGTTGCTCACGACCGAGGTTCGAGTATGCCTCTCGCAAATCGCTACGTGCGAAGGCATATGGAACAATATTATTCGCTGCTGTTAAGATATGAGCGTAGTTGAAAGGCTAGGACATTCTTGCGCTTAGGGCACAAGTACTGGAACACGAGGTCATGTTCATCTCCACTGATGACTGTGTCTAGCTACCGCTAGTCAGTCAATGTGTTGTAATGAGAAAGGCATGAAGCTGTCATGACGTTGCACACGAGCGAATGAGCTGTACTGAGTCAACTTTTGACAAGAACGAAGTGATCACGCTGCTTTCCAGCCTAAGCGCTTCTAACGCGCCATCATAACCACCACGCGCACTCATAGAGAGCCGGCAGAAGATCCCACTAATGATCTCCGCGGCGAAGACCTACGTGCCATCACTGTGTTGAGGCAGAGCGTGTTGCCATTTCTCCCCTGAATGGCAACACCATCAGCTCGAAGCGCGCTGCGAGTTCTGAATACCTTGGAGCCAGTCCTTACAAGCTTTCATTAACATTATGCATCGCAGTCTACTTCATCTAAGGCAGTTCATGTCGGAACGTACTCTGTGCCAGTCCGTAGTCTGAAACCTTCTGAGTGCACGCGGTGAACATGGCTATGCTTACGAGCGTACTAGTTGTCCTCTCTTCCTTCTTCCTTCCTCCATTCTCTTTCTCCCCCTCCTCCATGTAGGGTAGCAAACTGGATGCAGCCTGGTCCACCTCCCTGCCTTTTTTGCACTTTTTTTCTCTCTATTGTACGCACGTCGGACGCACGCACACATAAGAAGAAAACCTACTGGCGCACATGGCTGAAGCTCCCTGTGCAACGTTATCCCGACAATGATACACAAAAGGACGTTATACGATGAGGATTTCTTTCGTTCGATTTAATTCCTTTTCCATCATCCGCCGTTAACGCCTCATCTATCCCAGGGATAATGAAGTCCAATCGTCGCTTTAATCATTCACGAAGAGCGGAAATGAGTAGCAGAATAAAACCGCAAACAAACTACTATACTTGTTTTCAAAAGTTCCAACGATTTGTTTGCGTAAAAATTTTATGTATACATCTCACTCAAGAAATCATAAAAGCCGTGAGCCATCGAGCTTTAGCGCTCGCGAACGAAACCAGCGAGAGTGCACGTGAGGGTGACGCCCCGTACGCACTCTCACTGGAATATGTAAATTTCAATTGAGCACGGTAGAGCGAAAGTTATTCTCAAAAAGAAAGGACGCACCCTGCAAAGCCCAGAAAAACAGCCTCCGGCACTTATGAAAATATGCGGTAGGTTGCTGTTTCACCGTGTCCGCTTGAATGTTTAATCGTTGTATGCAATGAGGTAGAGGCGCGCATGGCAGAATTTTCAAAGCGAGTTTTATATGCGTTGCCTGCTAAGCACTCGGCATGTCTTCTAGCTTGATGCGCGGCTGCTCTGTTTGATATATTCAGCGGGGAGTCACTTTCTCGTTATCGCCATTTCAGTTCAGCTACCCACCCCCAAAACACTAGCTGACTATGACGAGGGAGACGTTACACTTTGAAAAAAAAGTACATGCAATCACGTGGCTCTTCAACTGTACAGGTTTTGCAACACAAAACTAGCTGCAGTTGGGATTAGGGCCAAGTTTAATGTAACTTTCTTTGTATAAAACTTGAAGATTTAGACGTTAAGGATCATGACCGGTGCTGTGCATTGCAAGCGTTCTTCAAGATGTATCTAGGCCAGCGCCAACTAAAGAAATTGAAGTCCTGCACGCTAGCTTGGATTTCTAAAGTGCATGAAGTGGCTCTGAACGTAGGCGCCAGCTGATTGATTGATTGATTAATTGATTGATTGATTGATTGGTTGGTTGGTTAGTTGATTGATATGCAGGGTTCAACCTCCCAAAACTACCATATGATTATAGGAGACGCTGCATTTCGACCACCTGGCGTTCCTCAATGTGCACCCAAAAATATACGTGCCAGCGTGAATCGTAGTATAATGATTTTGAATTTTGCATGGATTTCTGATGGTGCATGTATATGTTTTGAGAATCGGTAGCTTCCAGTGAACGAGGGCATAGACAAATTTATATTTGTAAAAACTAATACTTCTGTGTTCTCACTGAAGCTTACTGCTGAATAGACGGTAATGTTTTTATCTGTTTGTTCGTTTGTTTCCTCGAAAGTACAATATAAAAAGCAGCGGCTATAGTTGAAGGGGGAAACATCCATAGCTATAGCAATTCATTACACAGTGACGTCCGCTAAAATTCGTAGTCGAAGGATAATGACCGGTGGTAGGAGCACAGCACCACCACCTATCATGATCCCTAGCCTATAGCCAATGTATAGACCTTATCACTGTTTACAAACAAAGGTGCTTGATGGCTTCCTGTTTTGTTCTGGCGTAGCCTAGTAGTATTGGTCGGGACAGGAGCATTAACGAAGAGCCAGTTTATTTCCAAGAGTTTTCTCCCTTTGTGTGGTCAAATATTTGCTTTTTATGAGTTATTCCTTCGCTTTGAGCGTCTCTCTTTTATCTGAAAGCGGAAACAGATTTTTTTTACTTTAGCACAACTTAAAACAGAAGGCTTCTGCTTTGATGTTAGAGCGTAATAAATGAAGTGACCAGAAGTTTCTCGGGTAGCAACACGTGCTGCTGCTATTACTACGTTGAAACCGACCGAAAAGTTGACTATACAGGCACCATTTGCGCATGCTAACTTGGACCAATATTGTTTTAAACACCAACAGATCTATAAACATTGCACTAACCTCATAATAATAGCAGTCATGTGTTCGTTGTTTTTTTATCTCATCACTTTGCAGTAAATATACAATTTGATTTGGTCATTTTTCGTATAATTGTTTGAAAGAGTAACATGTCAATTTAAAAGCTCTATGCCGTCTGAGAGAATCCGTAATCAAGTACTTATGCCGTGCTGAAATTTTCGTAGTTGTTTATCGTGAGAAACAAGAAAAAAAAAGCGTTCGAAACCCTCGAAATACGAACTAGATGTGCGCTCACTCGCCCCTACTTAAGAGCTTCCAAGCGAAATTTGATTGATACGCTGCTGCGTCCGTTTATCACCACATCGTACAGGACTCCAAGCCGTAAGATTGTACGATGGGCTTCACAACCAAACTGGCGGGCAAAAAAGCGTCAGCATATGCCAGCGCAGCCATGTTGTCTCGTGCAGAACTCAGCATAGCTTTAACTTTCGAGAAGGGCCGAATCTCAGCAGTGGCAGTCATATTTCGGTGGAAGCGAATTGCATATAGGCAAGCGTACTGTGCCATTCCAGTGCACGTTTATGAAAACCAGGTCGCTAAATTTATTCGGAGGTCTACCGTACAGTGTGCCTCATATTCACATCGTGGTTGGGGCACGTGAAACCCCAGAAATTGTTTTTCATTCGACAGGCCAAGCGGAATTGTTTAGAGTTGACAACACCAAGTGCTGCTCGTATTAAGGGGACATACGCTTGCACAAAGCCTATGTACTCTTCACTAGAGAAAAAAGAGAAAAAAATATTCCTGGCGCTCCACCCTACAGAAGGATAGAGGTGCGCAAACTCACAGTCGTGAGTAGTAGGACTGCCACAGATTCTCTGCTTTCTAAATCGCAACAGCCCCAACTCCTTGTGACTGCGCCATGCATATCAATGCATCAGCAGCGAGTTATAATGCCACGTCCGCGAAAAAGAGTAAAGCCCTGAGCAGAGCTACCACCACTAACGAAGGAACGTAATCGGGTATAAGTGAGATTTCATGTAGAAGCAGCTATTTCATATTTTGTGTACTTCTGGGAATTCAGTTACTTTTGCGAAACCCAACCAAGTTGTAGCGCCAAGAAAATGCATGATTCTTAGCTTAATTCACATAGCCTTAACCTTTCACAACCGACAATTCAGCACTCAAAGTGATAATTGAAGAGATAAGCAATGAAAACAATAATTTTGCCAATACTGTGCAATTAAAATATCTATATGTCACATGACTACCGCTGATATGCAGTTGGTACAATTTTGTCTAGACCTCTAGCGTTTTTGAACTTCTTCAATCTTGGTTCAAGCCAGCTGATTGCGACACCCGGCATACGTCATCAGGGACTCCATTCTTTTTATATAATATTTACGTTAATGCCCATAATTTTTCGCATCGTGCCGCTGATTCGGTGGTCTAACCAGGCAGTAAAGTGCAGTTCGGAATTGTGCGACACCCTAGGATCGGACCACTCGACAAAGAGATCTTGCAGACAATGGTGTTACAGAGGGGTGCGATGCTGGATGCAGTATAATTGAGGCCGGAAAATCTGACGCCGTTGAGACGCTGTACATCTATTTTCAAATGGCTCCACGTACGCACCATGGCCATGACGCACGTCATCATGTTCTGGGGCAAGGGTTCACACAATGCTTCCCACCATACATAAAAGAAGGTTGGCCTCCTTTTGTGCATTTTATAATGAAAGCGGGAACTTTTTTATCAAAATCACACGTGTGCTAACAACATTTTGACATTAGCATGCTCCAGCGATATTTCCCAACTGCTGCGGCTAAAAAAAAACGAATGAAAAACTGTGTTCCACCACAAGAGAGCATCAATGAATGTGATAGCAACATCTTCATCAACAGCGCCCGTTTTGTGCCCTTACTTTTCTTCTAGTCCTCGTTCTTCCTGTTAAAATCTAGATGAATTCGTACCAACTTCCTCAAGTTGCAATTTCCCCACCGCGGTGGTCTAGTGGCTATGGTACTCGGCTGCTGGCGCCCAGGTCACGGGTTTGAATCCCGGCTGTGGCGGCTGCATTTTCGATGGAAGCGGAAACGTTGTAGGCCCGTGTGCTCAGATTTTAGTGCACGTTAAAGAACCCCAAGTGGTCGAAATTTCCGGAGCCCTCCACTAAGGCGTCTCTCATAATCATATGCTGGTTTTAGGACGTTAAACACCACATATCAATCAATCAATCAAATACCAATTTTCATGCAGTGATGGCAAAAAAAAATAGCAGATCCCACGTACTATGGGAATCGATGATATGCGAAGAACGAATGAGAAATGTTGGTATGTCACTTTAAAATCAGCACAACGTTACGAGGTGGAGCTAAATGATGCCGTACATGACTTCCGTGTCAAGATTATCATGTTTGTATGTGTCGTTTACCTGTTTGGATGTGTTACATGTTTGGATGTGTCGTGATACCAAATTTAGTATATGTGGAGCTAGCGAAACAGATGCGAGCGCGCTATGAGAGTGGTATGTTGTCATGTTCTTACATGAGACACGTGTCAGGATTATAACTTTTGCACCGGTCATATATTTTGTCATCCATTGATGTCACGTAACACCAAATTTGATATATGTGGAGCTAGCAAAACTGCCGCGAGCGCATCATGAAGTGCCCAATATACTGCAACGTAGCGATGGCGTACGCGCACGTAGGGCACAGTGACGCTACACTAGCAAAATGCGAGCGCTCTATGGTCTGACGCCAGGCGCACCCAAAGTCCGTCGGCATGGCCCGACGGCAACCGGCGCAAAATGTGACATGTTGCCTTTCGCACCGATGCGTTACCCAGACAACACTGCGTCTCCCTCTCTTCGTGACGGAGGACGCTGGACGCGCTGAAACGCGCATGCCTCAAAGCAACGCAGCGCATCGCGCGCCTGCGCGTATATGACAGGACTGGCGCCTGGCGTGGCAACACCGGCGAGCACGCCCACCACGTCACGTGGAAATGTATTGGCGCCTTGACTGTGGCATGTAGTCATGTTCTCACATAGCACGCATCTCATGATTATCATGTTTGCACCAGTCACAGACCTTCGTCATTCATTGGCGTCAGGTAATACCAAGTTTGGCATATGTGAAGCTAGCGAAACGGCCGTGAGCGCATCATCAGTGTGGCATGTAATCATGTTGTTACATGACGCGCATGTCGTGATTATCTTGTTTGGATGTGTCATTTAGATATGTCATCCGTTCACGTCACGTAATACTGAGTTTGGTAATGTGAAGGTAGCAAAACAGCCGTGAGCACATCATGACCTAGCATGCAGTCATGTTGTTATAAGACACGCATCTCATGTTTATCATGTTGCATTAGTATCATATAGTATCATACCTTTGTCATCTATTCACGTCCCGTAATAACAAATTTGGTATAAGTGAAGCTTGCGAAACGGCTGCCAGCGCATCATGAGTGTCACATGTAGTCATGTTGTTAAATGACACGCATCTCATGATTATCATGTTTGCACCAGTCACATACTTTCGCCATCCGTTCACGTACTGTAATACTAAATTTGGTATATGTGACGCTAGCGAAACGGCCGCGAGCGCATCATGAGCGTGGCATGTAGTCATGTTGTTACATGACATGCATGTCATGACTTTCATATTAGGGTTAAGCAAGCAACGTTGAGGACGGAAGACTCTTCTTTGTTTGCGGAGACAGATCCGCCCAACCCATATATATATATATATATTGTACATTTTTCTGCAAGAGAGGGCAGGTGGAGGAAGGGGGAGAGGGCACATTAGCTTTCCAACGTGGCCATTATATTCCGAAAGCTGGAGCGGGTCGTATGCTTCTTGTGTGTGTGTGTGTGTGTGTGTGTGTGGCCCGATGCCACGGGCCAGCCGCCGAACCACGTGAACTTAAACTCGATCCATGTGTGGGATGCGAGTAAAGCGGCAACATGTTCCACATTTTTCCGTTTTTCTTGGTCGCCTCCGCTGGCGGCGCGTCTTACCTATACGCAGCAACAATGCCAGAATTACCCGCTCGTTTCCGGCGGCTCTCCGTAGCTCCTTTCTAGTTCCTCTCCTTCTTCTGCTTCTTGTTGTCTGTTGCTACCTCGTTCGCCCGCTTGTCTTTTTCTCTCTCTCTTTTTTTTTTGGAGGGTCTTTAAACTGTGAGGGTGACCCTCTGCTACGGGAACTTGTATCATTTCACTTACATCCTCCGAAGAAGGCTGGTCCACCAGCCGAAACTGTTAGGATTAAATAAATATTTTATTGTTTTGTTTCCTATACTGCACTATTCTCGAAGTTTATAACTAATATATATATATATATATATATATATATATATATATGTGTGTGTGTGTGTGTGTGTGTGTGTGTGTGTGTGTGTGTGTGTGTGTGTGTGTGTGTGTGTGTGTGTGTGTGAATATATTCTTTCTCTTTCTCTCTATTTCTATTTCTGTACACCTAAGCAGCACTCTCGGAGGCCGTTTTATTCTTATGTGTACCTTGGCATGAACAGGATTTTCTATCTTCTTAGCATGCCCACGAATATTTTTTCAGTCACAAGCCTCAAAAGATTCGCGTACGAAAAATGTTTCATTGTTACTATCAAAATAACGGTCTTAAAACATCTGCATTGGATGTTTTCCCTACATTTATACGGGATCACCCTTTTAGCTTGCGTGCCGACCACATCTTTAAGCTTGTACTCCCAGCGGAATGTATGACATAGCGTTTTCGCCATATCTCGTGCTGAAAGGGCTCCACCGAAATTGCTTTTGCATAAATCGCCCTCATGCCAACTACCTATTAAGTACTTTTTTCTCATTTTACCGCTTTGTCGTTCTCGCCAAATGTTGCAGCAGTATTGCGACGAGTCTGTGATGTTTGAAATTAAATTTTAAACGCAAGATATTGTTGTGGTTTTTTCGTGCTGGTACCAATTAACATTTTCCCCTACGAATTCATCCCTTATCGCAAACGTACACTGGTATGCAGATTTTCACGCCTTTTGTAAATAAAACCAGGGGATAAACTTTTGTCACCGTTCAGTTTCCGGTGGCAAGCAAGTATCTTAAATTTACTTTCAGTTCGCTCGAATTAGTGTAGCTCTACTCGTCCGGCGGGGAGGAAGTTTTTCCGTGCTTAGGGTTGTTTTCTCTTCTGATTCTTCCCACACCTCATGGCTTACTCAGTGTTGGTCTGGACATTCACTTTACCTCGTACTGACGAGGTCGGCAAAACTAATGTGAAGGGGATTATCGCATAAGGTGTGACGGAACAATCAAATTTAAGATGAAAAGAGCATACATGTCCTAAATCCAACCATTTTTGAGAACGTGAGCATTTTCTTCAACATGAGTTACATCATACGCAATAGCCAAGTAGCCAAGTATTCAGCAATATTTGTTTTATTTGTTGAGTCGAGGAAGGCACACGACAGGCCATTTATTCAGTTCCACCAGCGTAAGTTGTCCCAAACTCCAGAGCCGATTTCAGATACCTGGTTTCTTTGTAGTTTGTACAGTTGCTTTCTGAATGATTCTTAGGAATAATCTTAGATTAAACCATCCGTGACCATCACTTTCTGAAACGAGAACATAGCTGGACTATTTGAAGCAAAACATTTTTTTTCAATCGGCCAATGGATAAGACCGTAAAACTGGTATACGTTACCTCCTGTGCATAAAACTTTAAATGTTCATACGACATAATTCGAACAGTTGAAGTGACCTGGCGATTGATACCTTTTTTTACCAGCTTTATATAGGAGTAATTATGGTATATATATTTAGAACTCTAATTAGGAGCTATCCTGCAAATGGTACTAAGTGATGCTAATTACATCATAGCGAGCGCACGGTAAGACGTACAGTGCGATGAGACTTGCTAAAAACGCAGGTTTAAAAAAAGAGTTTACGAAAATAATTGCAAAGACTATGACAACGTTAGTGCAGCTTTTGCGATTATGCTCCCCTTCTATTACTATTCTTACTCATCAAGCCCATCAAAAAATTGCAGACCCTTAAGCTTCGCCTTTAAGAGTTGAACGTGATAGCGAAATCTGGCCCCTGGTGCACCCTTCAACCGCTAAGGGTATACTTATTATTATGTTTTGTTACACACACACACACGCGCGCGCGCGCGCGTGCGTGCGCACAAACGCACGCACACAGTATATCATACCAGCGCTGGCGAATGGTACATACAGGTTTTTGATCTAAAGCAAAAATTGCATAGCCTCCAAGATACACGCCGCGCGCTCAGCATCTCGGAGGCCATAAAGAGTCTCACAATACCTCACAGATGGCAGCACAATATCTAGCGTTTGCTGTTTGCTTGATCAACGTCTCTGAAAAGGCATGATATGTTTTCCGCTAGATAGACATAGTTGTCTATTTCTAGAGCTGCTTGAAAGTTCCTGTGTGTTTTTAGCGGCGATGGCTTAACTATCCCAGCCTTTTTAGACGTAGCGCCAGAAATCGCCGAATCAGC
The DNA here is from genome assembly GCF_043290135.1 of Rhipicephalus microplus. Lineage (NCBI taxonomy): Eukaryota > Metazoa > Arthropoda > Arachnida > Ixodida > Ixodidae > Rhipicephalus > Rhipicephalus microplus. The sequence continues at coordinate 241,315,996 of NC_134710.1, forward strand.
TCGTTTTCGTCATGACACCTGTCGAACAAAACGTGTTCAAGGGGCCCTGAAACACTTTTTCAAGTAACCATGGAATGAATTCCCTAGAAGATCTTATTGCCTCACAAATTCAGTGCCGCAAAAATTTTAAGAATCCGTCCTGTGTGAGGGAAGTTACAAAGGTTTGTCGCATGCTGCAATTACACTATCTCTTCTCTCGTCCCGACGAAAGCGCTGGAAGCTAAGCAGGGAGGGTTGGCAGAGGCAAAGAAACTACCGCGCCTCGGGACCTTTACCACTTTTTTTCTACAAATGCGCGGTTTTTGCAGTGTGATAGCGCGCGCAGCCATGGACAAGTAGCGGCCTCCCGCGGCGATTTCTGTAACTTGCTTTTTCGCTCGCAGACGCACAGAGGATTTTTCACTCACAACCAACGCCAACGGCGGGGTTTCTGCGACACGAGCTCTCTAATGCTGTCGCGTTAAAACAAAAACACTGTGAGAGTCCTCGCCGAAATATGACAGTCGCAAGCCAGCGGCGTGCATGGGCTAACAATGATAGCAACGACAATCCTCGTTCATAATGTACCTATTTGCAGCAACACCCGCTCACCGCTTGCAGCTATCTTGTGTCGAACGCTGAAGGATGTGCTGATGCTCGCTTTCTATTTCTGTTTGTACAATAACAGTTCATACTTCAGAGACCCTATTGAGTTTTTCATTTCTACATGCATAATAAACAATTGCACGAAACTTTTAAATTAGCTCGACCTAACATTACCGTAATGCATCGTGGTAATATTGCCAAGCGGCAATATTACTACTTTGTAATACCTCCCTAAATTGAGGGACGTAAAAAACAAGAAAAGAGGATAGAGGAGAAAAGAAGGAATGTTAACCAGTTCAGAGTTGGCGGTTATATGCTACGCTTCCCCGGAGACAATAGTATTTGTTCGGGTTTGACGTCCCAAGACCACTAATAATTATGAACGTCAGGCTGCAGAAATTTCACCCACCAGTGTTTGTTTAACGTGTTTAACATGTTAAAACTAAATCTGAGTGCGTTGAGCTCAAGCATATCCGCCTTCATTGTAAATGAAGGCGCCGTACGGGATTTGATCTTGTAACCTTCGGGCCAGCATTTCAGTACCTTAACCGCTGGGTCATCGTGGCTTGTTAACCAAGGAAAACATTTGGCAGATCCCACGTACCTGGGAATCAACGTTATGCGAAGCATGCGTAGGAAAGGTGAGAACATGTTGCAATTTTTTTATTGGGCGACATGTCATTAAATGACGCTGAATATGTGTACAAATGGTGCACGCACAGACATATGTTGAAGAGTGGCAGATGTTTATATAACCACTTGTTTGCACTTGTTCAACGATGTCAACTGGAACATGCGTATTAGCAACAACAGAAGCCGAAATGAAGCGCTGATTCTCGCGAAGATGCTGGCCCTGGACGCTGCTACATAAATCAACTTGAGCGCATGGATGCTAACCACTATTGACGTTTTAACCCGACGTGACGGGGGTTTCAAAGGAGTACGTAAGTAATGTTTATAAAGTTGGGTATGCAGCACTGCAGCCACTATTGACGTTTCACAAAACTTAGCGTCTATTTCAAAAGTAGTTCCGAGACGTTGCGTTGCTTTGTGGTAGAATGAGTGAAGGCTCACTGACGCACATGTTCCCTTTTGTCTTTATGGGAAAATCCTCGTTAATTTCATGCTCGGTCTTGTTACGATAACTTGCGAGTACCTTGCAATCGCCCTCCCAAAAAAAGAGATAATGCTTTTGAGTAGTTAACTTGTACTTTTCGCTTGTGGCAGATTCTTTTTTGCCTTTCACTTTTATGTGCACGTGGTGGTTTTTGTTCTGGTTTTCAGCTATACATTTCAATGTGTAATAAATTTACACACAGTTGTTCGCCCGCGCTTGTGTCGTGTGTTCAATCTTTCTCCTTCCCGTTTTTTGCGCTGTTCCTCTCAGTATCATGTACCAACTGGCCCTTCAAGGAACCCTTCTTCAACACATGTCTGTGCGTGCAGCATTTGTACATATATTTAGCGTCATTTGATAGCGTATCGCTAAACAAACAAGATTGCAACACGGTCAACGTCCTTCAGCATGCTTCGCATATAACGTAGATCCCCAGGTACGTTGGATCTGTCGAATTTTATTTATTTATTTATTTATTTTATTAACTTTAAACTTTTTGGTATTATTTGTAGCTTAAGCAGCTGATCCTTCTGAACAATAAAGGATAGTTATTGCTCAACTCCGCGACCCTATTTCTTAAATCGCTCCCTTGCACTAAGCCGTGACAAGAAGGTATATGCCCCGCCACGGTGGTCTAGTGGCTAAGGTACTCGGCTGCTGACCCCCAGGTCGCGGGATCGAATCCCGGCTGCGGCGACTGAATTTTCGATAGAGGCGGAAATATTGTAGGCCCGTATGCTCAGATTTGGGTGGACGTTAAAGAACCCCAGGTGGTCGAAATTTCCGGAGCCCTCTACTACGGCGTCTCTCATAATCATATGGTGGTTTTAAAGACGTTAAACTCCACATATCAATCAATCAATCAACGCGGTAGGACAAGGAAGTCCACGATCCGGGACCGCAGCGACCACCCAGAGTGGATAGCTGCGTCCGTCCTCAGGGATAGCGTGCAGGTAGACTCCTATAAATCACGCAGGTGGGCGAATTACACCGCCACTGCGCAGCATGTTTTCTGGAAAGGCGGTGCGCGTGGTTCAAACATTGAGAAATACTGACAGTGCATTCGACATAGAAATGTGGGGTTTAACGAGTGCATTTGACATAGTGGCAGTGCACTCGACAATAAACACTATCTGCAGGACACGATGTATAGAAGACATGAACGATTGTGCACATCAGAAAAAGTTTGGCTTTAAAAAAATTTAATGCCTAACTCACGTTTCGATGGTCCTCCTGAGGCGGCTGTTAAAGTTACTGACCACCGAGCCGACGCCACGCGACCTGGCAGTGGTTGAGACCATCGCTTTCTCGTTTGCGAAACAGCTTTAGTGGCAGCTCTTTGCTAAAAGATGTTTTTCTATGGTTTGCACACATCCCCCTCCCCTCAGAAATGTGCAGGGAGGGACCGAGAGTATAATGAAACGTCGGGCTGCAAGGTGTGAAGCACCAGCAGCATCTCTGCAATGTAGACGGTTGTTGTCGATGTGCACGATAGTGCAGGTCGGGCAGGCCAGGGACTGACGACGGGAATATTGGGGCCGCGCTCAATATAGGTCTGGCTTACGGGTGGCGGGCATGGCGGCGTCTTTGGTCTCGCCTATGACGATTCAAAAGTAGAAGACGAGGGTCATAGCCAACAGGACAAAAAAATATTTCTTGTCTTCATTTAGCAAAAGGCACCGGCATCCCGATGCAGAATAAGAAATTCACCAGTGCAGCTGTGCTGTGAGAGGGTTTGTGAACACATCATCCTCATCTTTCCCTGCTAATTACAGAAGCTCGAAAATTAAAAAGCAATCAAAAAGAAAGAAGGCATTATTTGTCATGTTCCGTAAGTTATCTTTGGCCGGAGGTACACATGACTTCCACCACCAGTATATCGCCGGCGGTGACATGGGAGCGAATATCTGGGCAGGAACTTCGGGATGTCTTGCCATCGCGCCTGGTCAGGCAGAAAAGAAGTTTTAGATCCGAAACAACGATAGGAAAACACACACTTTATTACTGAAGCGACCTTTAAATATTCGTGAAAGGCTACATTTCTGCGTGATCCCATGTGATCCGTCTAGGCCCGTAGCAAGGAAGAAAGCGCTAGCCTCCCTCCCTCCAAATAATTTGGATGAGATAGGGTGTTTAAACAAAGAAAAATAATGAACATAGATCTTATTCAAAGCCTTCAACGAGTGTCCTTCCCCCCACGAGGAAAATGCCTGGTGTGGGCCCGTATCTGTCCCACCCATTTACCAGGGATGCTGCGAGAACTCGAGGTGCCGCTGTGCGGGTGCATCGGCTTCAACTCGATTACTGGAACTTCAAAGTCAGAGTGTGGCGACGCTTGTCGTATTGGTTTGCCTGTCCCACACGTGATACACTGAAGTGCGATCTCGTCTGTTTAACAGCATCGATCAACCTCTGCTTCAGTTCATCTGAAACTTCGAGTAAACAACGGACCTCAAAACTTCTGTGCAATAGTGTAAAAGCACTGCGAAAAGCCCGTAATCATTACCTTTTTATATTGCGACAAAGACTTGCTATTAAGGCATAATATTTTTTGTTAAATGTGTGCTGTTTGGCCGGTGTTGTGTATGAAATGAAGTAGTGCCTTGTGAAATCTGTTTTCATGTATCCAGTGGTTGTAACTTTCTGTGTTGCTGTAGCGAAGGCCCGCTTGAAGGAGGTGACGGGAGCGTCCTGGCTGCAACTCTTTACATGTCCATAAAAGGTTTTATGTATCTGCTTGCATCGCAGGAGTGAGACAATACAGACGCGTATCACCAACTCGCAAATGTGACCAGTTTCATGACAATATAACGGCCGGTGTAAACTCCACCCCTGCCCGAAACCTCCTAAGCACAACTTCCTCCACCCTAGTAAGGTGAGGGGGGAGAGAGCAGACACACGGTGGTATGAAAGCACGTGTATCCTTCCGGAGAACATTTTTACGGGTATGGAGTAAGTTTAGGGGCTGAGGTGGAAGGGCAATGGCTGGAAGGTCTATGTCTGGAGGGCAGTGTGCCTGCTGCCCAGCAGCAATGTTGTGTGGGTTCGCAGCATGGTATTGAAGCCAATGTACTTTAAGGCAAGTAGCCGTATTATGGTTCAGCTTATGAATCGCCTCGCATATATCCATCGCCTTGTGTACTTTCTTGAGCTCCTTAATGGCTCCTAAGCAATTAGTGTATATGTCAATCAGCCTAATTGTTGGCAGCTTAGAGGTAGCATCCTGGATTGCGTCATGGATGGCTTGAAGTTCCATCACAAGAGGAGTGGCTTCCGTAGATAGATAACGCTGGTGGCCACTGACAAAATTATGCTTATACTCAGGAATGATGTCCTTTTGCCGTCTTGTAGGATAGCAGCATCTGTATATAGTTTGCAAGTATTAGCGCACGTGGCCTCGATGATGGAGCGTTCGTCTGTTGTAGATGATGTATCGGAGCACCGTAACTTTGTTGTTTTATTACATGTGGTGGTGATGAATTCCCAGGAAGGCATAGACTCGGGCTGGTTGTCAATGTAGGAGCCATGTTGAAAGTGAGCATGCAACGCAGCAACAACTGGAACAAGTTGCCTTTTGATTTCACGAACTTTTTCTCTTTGCGAAATCAGCTCTGCAATTGTGTTAAGCTGGGCGTGCTCCTGTATAGTTGGTATGGGAGGGATGCGAGGTAGCGCTGTTATTCTGTGCATCGCATCACGGTTAATAGTCTCCAACTTTTCCAACTGGGCCAAAGTTAACCGTTGAAATTGCGCCTGGTATAAAATTATTGGCTGCAGAACTGTGCGGACGAGCTGTTCAGCTACATGTGTATGAGCTCCAGCTGCTTTCGATGCAATGCAGCGAATCAGATGAATTGTTTTTGTGGAACCCTGTCTGACTTTGCGAAGCCATCTGCAGTGCACTCCACTGCCGGACTGGTGAATATCAAGACCTTGTATGCGGACCTCCGAAGACTCAGGAATGGTCACTGCACCTGGTGTAAATGTAAAGAGGCACTGCTTGATTTTTCTGCGTCCTGTCTTGTTAGCCACCTGAACATAGCTTGATTTTTGGGCGGACATGTTTAACCCTGCGTTCCGAGCGTAGCTTTGAAGAACATCAAGGCCTTTCTGAAGCTGTTGTGCTTGTCTTGAGACGTCCTAATGCACACACCATTAAGTCACGTCATCAGCGTATATCAGAAATCTGTAATCTGGAATTCAGTGTAGTTACCATGCTTGAGGTATTAGAGCAATGTTGAACTGAAGCGGACCCAAAACGGATCCTTGCAGGACACCTCTGTTGTACATGAAGCAACCTTCAGGCTTTCCATCTACTGTTACCGCAAATGTGTGGTTGTGAAGAAAAGAGTAAATAAATCTTACTACCCGCAGCGTAAATCCAAGCTCAGGTTAGATAAAGTGACGTCATGGTTTATGTTGTCGTAAGCTTTTGTTACGTCGGTTGCTAGTACAGTGCGTACTGCGTGGCTGTGTGGAAAAACTTGTAAAATGTCATTCGACAAGATAGAAAGACCGTCTTCAGCCCCCAAATGAGAACGGAACCCAATTTAAGCCAGATGGCACTTGTTGTGTCGTACAAGCCACCAGGAAACACGTTTGCCCAACATCTTTTTAGCAAGCTTGCAGACAGTAGCAGTCAATAAAATTGGGCGTAAGGATTGCAGGTTATTTGGACACTTTCCGGATTTCGTAATCGGGACGACAACTGAGTGTTTCCAATCAGATGGGACGTCCCCAGTCTCCCATACTTTATTATTAGCCTGCAGAAGTACATCGAGAGCTTCACCTTCCATGCTCTCTAAAACTTCGTAAGGAATACCGTCGGGACCAGGTGTTGCTCCTGGGTGAGAAGTTTCAATCGCCGCTATTAGTTCGGCCATGCTGAGAGGACTGGATATATCGGATTTGGCACTTAGGTCAAGCTCGTCGATTTCGGGGCAGGTTATAGAAGATGCGCTATCATACTTCGGGGAAAATGATTTTGCAGCCTGCGCTGCAAATTCTTGTGTCGTACTTTGCATCGATAACCTAACGCTTGCTGCAGGGTCAGGTTGCTTGTGACCTCGTTTTATTGGCCGGAACGTACGTCAAAGGGCTCTGTTTCCCATGCCATATCCAAGTTTTTCACACCACTCAAGCCAACGCTGTCGAGAAAACTGCTTTTCGTGCCGACGCGCCTTTGCTGCTATATGGTTGGCATGTACACAGCTACCTGGTGCATCTGGATTCCTCGACGCATACAGCTCAGTCTGATGTCACTTCGCTCAGAGTCTCAAAAGAGCGAGGCCCGGTTGAGGTTGTTCTTCATCAACGGTGGTCATGACTGTGTTACTGCGGAGCAGTTCTTGCTAAGCGGGAAAATTTCTGTGGGGTTTGTGGAAACTTTATCAATTGACAATTTTCGAAATTTATTCCAATGCGTGATCGTAACGCGTCGTTGAATTTTTCTTATGCGTCTTCTTTGTAAACCAATATTGATTGGCATATGGTCACTACTACCCCAGGTAGCTGGCTCCACTCGCCATTGCGGCGTCCCAAGACCCAACCACCATGTGAGATCGGGAGCGTGCGTTTCCGATGTTGTACGTACAGAGCAAGTAGACATGGCGTGATGGTTTAACAGAGTAAACGTGGCATCAGTCGTGATGTTTTTAACCGGGCATCCTCGTTGGGAGCTGTGCTTGTATCCCCGATCTGTATGTGGAGCCTTGATATCTCCACTTACTAGGGTAGGAATACTCGGATACGTAGAACGCAGATGTGCTGTTCATTCCAAGTTAAGACGTGTACGCTGTGGTCTTGCATAAAAAGACACTAGTACGGCAGGAGTTTTAAATGGTCGTGTCAGAACAGTGACAACTTCTTGAGTGCCACTGCACCATGGTACTATAGTAATCATTGTATGAGCAGTGGTTGTGGCAGCGTGACTGGTTCTAACTATCCACTTGAATTCTGTACAGATCTACTGAACCTGTTGCCTCCGGTTGATCGTCGTATGCTATTAGCGTGTATTCAAGTAATACACGTGTGACATTTGGCTGCTTCGCTCTCGTGGCTGACTTGCTGGGCTGGCTTGGACTGCACTTCTGCGCCTGCGTAGTCTGCACTTCCGACACCTAGCGGGGACAAGAGCCTACATAAGGACGTGCTCCTGGACGATGGCGATCATTTGGCAGCAGTGGTTGTGGGAGTGTGACTGCTTCTAACTATCCACTTGAATTCTGTACAGATCTACTGAACCTATTGCCTTCGGTTGATTGTCGTATGCTATTAGCGTGTATTCAAGTAATACACGTGTCACGTTGGCTGCTTCGCTCTCGTGGCTGACTTGCTGGGCTGGCTTGGACTGTACTTCTGGGCCTGCGTAGTCTGCACTTCCGACACCTAGCGGGGACAAGAGCCTACATGAGGACGTGCTCCTGGACGACGGCGATCATTTGGCAGCAGTGGTTGTGGCAGCGTGACTGCTTCTAACTATTCACTTGAATTCTGTACAGGTTGGTGCTTTGCCAGTCCTTTCTCTTTTTTGTGCTCTGTCATAGGCACTGCCGCTGCTGCCATTTTGTGTTGTGATTGCATCTTGTCACTATGCCTACAAATGCTGAATTGGCAAGGGTGATAGAAGCTCTCCACTCTGAGGTTTCAGACATGCGAAACAGCCTTGAGGCATTCAATGAACTTTATGAATCAGTCAAGACAAGAAATGAAGCTCTTGCGAAAGAAAACAAGCAGTTGACAGATGAAAACAAATCACTGAAAGATGACATCAGGAGCCTTCGTAAACACTACGATGACCTTAGCGCTTTCTTTTCAGTTGTCGATCATACGTTTTCACTCATATGCTTATCAGAAACTTGGTTGACTTCACACGACAGCGCCCTGTATGGAATCCATGGCTACACATCAGAACATTGTCATCGTAAGGGTAGTCGTGAGGTCGGTTCAGCTATTTTAGTTGAATCTTCTGTGCCTTACCGGCGGTGACTTGATTTGTCCTTAAGTACACCACTTTGCGAATCCGTTTGCATTGAAATTGACTGTCATTATTTGTCGATGAGCAACTGTACCACCATCATTATATCACTTTACCGATCCCCTTCTTTATCATATGCAGAGTTTTGCGCAGAACTTGAGCTCTTGGTAAACAAACTAATTGAAGAGAACAAGAACGTAGTTATATGTGGTGACATAAACATTAATATCGCTGATCAACAGAACCAATCCTGTTCTGAATACGTACGTTGTTTTCTTAGTTGCGGCTTTTCGTCAGTAATACGTACTCCAACTAGGTACGATTCTAATACACTGATCGATCACATTTTGGTCAGTATGTCTACTGATGACATTAGAGCAGGAGTATTGGATTTTGCTATCATGAATAAGTATCCGATATTTTTGTGTTTCGGTTCTAAAGAGATTCGCCGTAGTAAAAATAACGTGCGCACTATTTTTGATTCAAAAATCTTTGTAGACACCAGTCGAAAGACTAACTGGAACAAAATATATGACGAAAGTAACGCCGAAACTGCATTCAACTTTTTTTCAGCTAAGGTAAGAGAATGTATTAGTCAGTCGTGATCTGAAACCATAATTAAACAATGGTTCCGTGCACCTAGGAATCCTTGGATTACTAAGGCACTAATGCATTCTATAAGAAAAAACGACAATATTTGCAAAAAGATCAAGGCAGAACCATTCAATCATTCACAGAAATGTCGGCTAAAAACTTATTCCAATATTCTGGGAGCTGCCCTAAAGCAAGCTCAACAGGAATACTACCAAAGTAAGATTAGAAATAAGTGTGGCAACACAAGGCAGAAGTGGCAAGTAATTAAAGAATTTCTGAACAGCAATGAGCCTAAATCGCACCTAACTGCTATATCTGTTAACGAAAACAGATACACTAATTCTGATTCTATTGCGGAGGTTTGCAGCTCTCATTTCAGCACCCCTGTGAGTACTAATACAAACACTCAGTCGGAACTCTCACTGTCAAGTCTTCCACGTACTCCTCAATCTTTCTTTTTGTATCCCACAGTAGCAGATGAAGTTAACAATATCATCCTATCATTAAAGAATACTGCCCCAGGGCTTGATCAAATCTGCTTTTCTAAAATAAACTTGTATCAAAAGAACTTTCCCCAATCTTAGCCCATTTAATCAATAAGCTTTTCACGGCTGCTGTGTTTTCTGAAGGCCTTAAAGCAGGGAAAATATCCCTATTTTTAAGAAAGGTGATCGCGAATGCTGTAACATTTATTGCCCAATTAGCATTTTCCCTTTCTTTAGTAAAGTCATTGAAAAACTACTTTGCAACCGTTTAATGAACTACCTATCTAAATTCAACATATCTGATCACCAATTTGGCTTTCGTCCAGGTCTTTCGACTGAAGTTGCACTAACAACTTTCACTGACAGGATTAAATTGACAATTGATGAAGGTCTTTTTTTTGGAGCGGTGTTCATTGATTTTACTAAAGCTTTCGATACAATTAACCACGCCATCTTATTTCATAAGCTTGACTGTTACGGCATATCTGGACCACCCCTTCAGCTCTTTGAAAGCTATCTTGGTGATCCGACGCAGGTCGTTCAGATAAACCAGAGTTTTTCATCTCCAAAAACCACTAACATTGGCGTTCCTCAAGGGTCAATCCAGGGACCCCTCCTGTTTTTGTATTTATAAATGACTTACCACTTCGTCTGAATCACACTAACGCTCTTCTTTGTGCTGATAACACTACTACTTTACCGCACACAAGGATCCACTCATGCTACAACAATCACTAAACGTTGGCTTAAATAACGTTCATTCACGATGTGTATCGAATCTGTTACTCATCAATCCATCAAAGACTAATTTCATGGTATTCAATTCCCCGCAGTTGTTTCGAAACATCGCTTCATTAGCAGTGACGCTTGATGGACACTTCATTCATGCATGTTCATCTACTAAATTTTTTGGTGTGGCATTAGATAAACATTTGAAATTCAGTGAGCATGCGCAGGCCTTAATTCAAAAGGTGTCTTTCGGTATTCACGTGATCATCAAAACACGACCTTACTTCTCCACTGAAATCCTTTCATCTTTATATTACGCAATCATTCATAGTCACCTGTCATACTGCGTATCATCATGGGGAAATACATAGTGGTCACAAGTAAATCATCTAGAACGATTACAGAAGCAAGCATTGAGACTCATTACTTTCAAACCATTTTCATCACCATCAGCCCCCCCCCCCCCCTTTCAGCAACATGAACATTTTACCTCTGCATAAACTCTTCAGCTACAAAATTCTAATGATCATCTTTCGTATCCCTAATAATGAATTATACATTTCCAGTTTCTCGGGAGCTACTCTTGTAAATACTAACAACACGAGGTTTTCAGCTAACCGTAATCTACTTCTACATAAAGTACGTACCAACTATGGTCAAATGACGGCAAGATTTTCTTGCATAACACTGTGGAACATACTGCCTGTTGATCTCAAATCATGCTCAATGTACTCCTTTAGTAAGCGCTTGAAGGTCTTATTGTTAAATGACTTATGACTTGAATGGTTTTTTTGGGTTTCTTTATTTCAAGCACATTGTCACTATTGCTCATATGACCCTACGATTTTACACCGTTTTCTTTTAAATGTTGCTGTGATTTCGTCTTGCTGAGTGAAAAACTAATCCTCTTTTTACTTTTTGTTAGGAGGTCCCCCTGACAGTTTTTACTTTCGGACCTCCGATTGTTCATTCGACATGCAAAAAATGTATTCATGAAAAATGTATCTATTTTTGAATAAACAACAAACAACATAAACAAAATACGCGATGACACATACACTGCGGCTTTTCCCGGAGTTCAACTCATAGTCTTAACATGCTGTTACAAGCTGCCACTCTAGCGTCGCCAGCGCGAAGTCGGCGACGGGAATGACAGCAGGTTAGTTCGTTCCGTACGCAAGCAGAGAAAGTGATGAGATCAGAGACGTGAGAAAACGAAACAACTTTACTCTAGTGATATTGCAGCACACGGCATCTAGTACAACACTTTAATACAACTAACAAAATACATCAACACTTGATACAACTAAAAAAATACATATAAAAACAATAAATCAGCTTACGAGAGAGAACTATTACAAACTACACAAACTAACAACAATATAACTACGGAGGAGAAAGTTCGAAGATATAAACAGGTGAAGGCATACGTGTGATGACCGGCAGCGTTGCGTCCCTGACGATCGGATGCGAGAAGTCGAAGAGAGTTCTGGCACGACTGCGATGTCGGCGGTGTTGCAACGCTGGTGGCTCCGGGAGGCTATAGTGCTTGCAGGTGACCTCGGGCAGGTTGGGCTAACTCGAGGCGAAGTCCAGATGTCTACGTTGCAGACGTTAAGATCGCGTCACAAATAGACGAACGGCTAAGTTTAGGTGGCCAGCCGATACAGAGCCACACTAAAAACTTCTATAAGAGATACTTGTTGATCTGTTTCTAAACCATGTTGGTCAGCGACTAGTCTGCCTAGCAGGGCAAAATCCTGCACTTAAATCCATTTCATGTCCCCTCGCTCTATTCCTTGGGGACAAGAGACCTCTACATGGGTCCAATCATGCGCGTTTTATTGATGAAAATTCCACCCAAAAATATATTGACCCCACCCCTTTTTAATTAGGAGAGGGCCCTCAACTAGCGAGAGTGACAAGCTGTTGGGGTGCTGTCATACGACTTGGCCACCAGAGGTTTTCTCACGGTTTTCCCGTGGGAACAGTCAGACTGTTTGGCCCTCAGCTGGTGCGTCCCGTAGTCTAATCCTTGTTCGGGGTACATCGCGGCCTTCCACGACCCTGCAGACGCCGCTGCAGTTACAAAGGATCAAACGTCGGCGGCGACGTTCGAAGAAGCGCACCCCATTCTGCACTTCTCGGCTCTCTTTCATGCGCCCGCCGTTCCCAGGGTCAGTGGGGCAGTACGGCGCCCGTTGATTGCCGTGACGCGGGGTCGCCAAAAATGGCCGTCCGTGACATTGCCCCCCACTTTCAGATGTTATTCATAACATTTGCTCACACGGAGGGGAATTTTTCGACAACAAGGAACAAAACACCACCAACAAGGGAGACATGAGGACTGTCCTTCTCATACACAACATAAATAGGCAGAGTGCATCAAAGTAACAACAAAAGGGAAAAAACAATTGTTAGAGTACCAGCTTCAGTTACACGCAACAATATCAATGCGCCATACAAACAAGAAAAAGAAATAGCCGTGTACGGCAGCCATCAATACAGAATACACAGCACGAATGTATACTACGAAACAAAAGGGAACAGGTGCGCTGCTCTACTGCAGTGAAATCCTTCAATGTGCATTACAACATGTAAAAACAACCAGTGCACCAAGCAAAAAGAAAATAACTCAAAATACACTCCTTATACAATGAAATATGCACATACAAACAGAAAACAAACGACGAAAGGAAAAAAAAATAACATGTTCCCCAGACCTCAAGAACTATATCCGGCTCAAGTAATCGGCTCCCACGTTTTCGCTACCCTCAATATGCGTAATGGTGAACTGGTACTCTTGGAGTAGTAAACTCCATCGAAGTACTCGAGCGTTCAGCTGTTTCGCCTGTTGGATATAACTCAGAGGCTGGTGGTCTGTCTGGACAAAAGAATGTACTCCATATAAGTACATGGAGAATTTCTGAATTCCCCATACCAACGCGAAACATCCACGTTCGACGGTACTATAGGAAGCCTCCCGTGGAAGCAGCTTTCGGCTGGCATAAGCTGTGGGGTGGAGCTTGCCTTCGTGGACCTGCATGAGCACGGCTCCGCGACTTGTGTCCGATGCGTCCGTTCGAAGTACGAATGGTTGGTGCAAATTTGGTAGCCGTAGTATCGGCTCCGTAGAGACATGTTGTTTGAGATTCGAAAAGCCTCCTCGTGGGCTGCTGTCCATTTCACCGAGTTAGCTTCGCCCTTCCGGGTTAAATCTGTAAGGGGAGCGCTGACTTCTGCGTAATTCGGGATAAATTTTCGATAGTACCCGGTCAAACCAAGAAAGGCGCGCACTTGTCGCTTGGTTGAAGGACGTGGTGCAGCTTCGATCTTGTCGAGTGTTTTCCCCAGCGGTTGCAATCTGCCCCTGCCAACTCGGTGTCGCAAGAAGTCGATTTCTTCCACACAAAGTTCGCATTTACTGGGGCGCACTGTAAGCCCCGCCCTCTGTATGCGCTCAAACCGGCGTATAAACGCATCTAAGTCGTCCCTTCCTTCGTCAAAGATGACGAGCAGTCTACCTGTGTGTATTCTCAAACTCGGCTTCTCCCCAGCATCGCCGTGCTCACTGCTGGATCGGCTCACACTGCTACTCTCACTGAGGCGAATCTTTAATTGCAGTAACTTCACTTCCCGTTCTCCGGCTTCCCTTGCCGCTTCTCGTTCTTTCTCCCTTTCTTCGCGTTCTCTCTCCTTTTCTTTGCGCTCTCTCTCCTTTTCTTCCCGGGCCAGTGCCCGCTCTTCCCTGGCTAACGCCGGCGCCTGCCCCTGCTGCTCCTTAACCCATTGTCTCCGTTCGGCGCCCTCGAGGCCTAACTGTTTACCGTGCGCGATCCACTTATCAAAATCCATACACTCCGTACTGCAACTGTCACTATAATGCCACTATAAAAACAGCGCAATCATATGCAGGATGCAACCGCTTCAACTGTGCGGCTCTTTCACCACGCTGTCCGCACGGTTCTCGTTCACCCCTCACTGTCTTACTCTTGTACGGAACGTCCTCATCGCGGACGCCAGTTTTGTTACAAGCTGCCACTCTAGCGTCGCCAGCGCGAAGTTGGTGACGCGAATGACAGCAGGTTAGTTCGTTCCGTACGCAAGCAGAGACAGTGAAGAGATCAGAGGCGTGAGAAAACAAAACAACTTTACTCTAGTGATATTGCAGCACACGGGATCTAGTACAACACTTCAATACAACTAACAAAATACATCAACACTTGATACAACTAAAAATACATATAAAAAACAATAAATCAGCTTACGAGAGAGAACTATTACAAACTACACAAACTAACAACAATATAACTACGGAGGAGAAAGTTCGAAGATATAAACAGGTGAAGGCATACGTGTGATGACCGGCAGCGTTGCGTCCCCGACGATCGGATGCGAGAAGTCAAAGAGAGTTCTGGCACGACTGCGATGTCGGCGGTGTTGCAACGCTGGTGGCTCCGGGAGGCTAGTGTTTGCAGGTGACCTCGGGCAGGTTGAGCTAACTCGAGGCGAAATCCCGATGTCTACGTTGCAGACGTTAATATCGCGTCACAACTAGACGACCGGCTAAGTTTAGGTGGCCAGCCGATGCAGAGCCACACTAAAAACTTCTAGAAAAGATACTTGTTGATCTGTTTCTAAACCATGTTGGTCAGCGACTAGTCTGCCTAGCAGGGCAAAATCCTGTGCTTAAATCCACCTCCTGCCCCCGCGCTCTCTTCTTTGGGGACAAGAGACCTCTACTTGGGTCCAATCATGCGCGTTTCATTGATGGAAACTCCGCCCAAAAATATATTGACCCCACCCCTTTTTAATTAGGAGAGGGCCCTCAACTAGCGAGAGTGACAACCTGTTGGGGTGCTGCCATACGACTTGGCCACCAGAGGTTTTCCCACGGTTTTCCCGTGGGAACGGTCAGACTGTTTGGCTCTCAGCCGGTGCGTCCCGTTGTCTAATCCTTTTTCGGGGTACATCGCGGCCTTCCATGACCCTGCAGACGCCGCCGCAGTTACAAAGGATGAAACGTTAGCGGCGACGTTCGAGGAAGAGCACCCCATTCTGCACTTCTCGGCTCTCTTTCATGCGCCCGCCGTTCCCACGGTCAGGGGGGGAGTACGGCGCCCGCTCATTGCCGTGACGCGGGGTCGCCAAAAATGGCCGTCCGTTACACATGCCTATCAGTAATAGACGGGTTATGATACCCATTAAAATTGTACGGAGAGCACAGCTTATTATGCTCTTGAATAAGTAGTCTCCATACATGTAGGTTGTTGTATTCAAGCTTGGTTTTACTTTTTCCAAACATGGAGCATAAGCCTAGACAACTTCACTCAAGAATTCTGTCACGTGGCAGCTGCGGTAGAGAGTTAGCCATGAATCAAGCAATCTTGTATGAGTGCCTTCAGTTGAACAAGCTGATCCAAAACTGCTGTCCAAACAGGTTGGTTGACCCGTTGTGTCGTGTGAGCTTCAGGCGTAACTGGGGAATACGCACTCAGTGATACGTTGCGTGTGGGTCCGGTTTTCTGGCGCCTCAGAATGACCAGTTCTTTACGTTTGCGTAGCCTCTCAACTTCTTTGGCCAGAGCTTCTATCCGAGCGTCAATATCATCATGGCCATCATTCGATTAAAGCAGTGGTGCAGCTAACTTTGGTTTCATTTTCTGGGTCTGTCTGCTTTGTTTAACCACAGAAGAGTACAGTTTTGTCTTGAAGCCTTGTGTGTCTTCTGCCGTGAGTACCTCCGGCTCTTCAGTAAGAACTTCGAAGCGATGGTTAGTTCTTACTCTATTTTTTCGGTGTAGCCTTTCGTAATCTCTCTGTGCCCTTCTGTTTAGTCAGAAAGTTTATGCTTGTCATGTCGTGCTCATCGGATTTACATAGGCCACATCGATATCTTGGTTTGCCCTCAGGTGTGAGCCTTTCTGGATCAATAGTACGCTGTGGGCAAAATTCCTGCATGTGTTTCCGTTCAAAGCAACGGTAGCAGAAAATTGCCCGAGGAAGGCAGTGTTTAGGGCGCAACAAACACCCGTAGTAGTAAAATTTGTCCGGAATACATTGGGGGCTCTACACCGTTACTAAGCAAGTGCGTCTTCTGCCCATGAATCTGGCGGCAAGAACCCTGTGCTTCGGGGAGTAAAATTCACGACATATTATCTCAAAAGAGTCTTCAGGGTCAATGCCATAGACTTTTGCCATAGACAACGTGTATTGCCATAGACAACCCACTTTTGTATGTTAGGGCCCAATGCAAAGTAGCACTGCACAGGCAGCTCTCGATCTTCTGAGAGTGGTATATATGTTAAAGAGCATAGTTTCTTCTCATCGTTGAGAGATGCCAAGTGCACAGTAATCGTGTTGGTCGATCTGTATGCTGCGAACTCTTTGTATCCCTTTGTTTCAAGGGCATGGTCAATGACCCTTTGAACATTTTTGGTGGGCACTAAAGTGATGTCCTAGCATGAGATGTGAACTCTATAAGATTGGGAAGGGGCGGGCGTTGGGTAAGACTGAGAAAACGAGAGCGTAGGCATTATCAGGAGTGACCCTTACCTTTTTCAGTGGTTGCTCCAATGCGATCGCATCTTGTTGATGCACAACGACAGGAGGACCTCGCTTTGCTAGAATCACGGGACTGCCAGAAAACTGCACGTCCATGGGGTCCCCACTGTCCACCAGCACGACCTCTCGTTGGTCCGTACTCTCATCTCGAAGTGTGCAGTCCTTAATCGTTGCACCTTGAATCGTCTAACTGTCAGCTGCACGTAGCTGCTGCATAGTTGACACGGATGTGGTCAGGCTCGATAGTCGAGTAGATGGCTTAGATGAAACGCTCACATCTGCCACCAGCGCGTCTTCTTCTTCAGGTGAGTATGGCCGCTGAGCCACTCTAGGCCTAAACAACTGCTTTGCAGATTCAAAGTCGACTAGTCATGCAAGATCAGCAGGACAGGGCAAAGGAATGTCCCCGCCGAAGTCTTCTGGTCCTCATACGCTTCCGATAAGCTTCCCATGAATACGGTCGAGATTTTCGTTGGGGGCGAGCAATTTCTAACGGAGCGAAAGAAACCACGTCTGCGTTGAAATGTCTTCGTCTTTGTCGCGCTAATAATTACCGTTGGTCTGCAACAGAAAGCATATCTTTTAGAGGTAGCAGATAAAGCGAGAAGTTTTTGGTAATCACAAGCAAAAGAGTGTGAAACGTGTGTTGTTCTTTTCTCCAGTGCTCTTTCGTGCCCGTCGAGTAAAAGAGATAGCGGTCTAAATATGTTTGCGCATCGTAAATCAACTGACGGTAAAAAGCAAGAAGTCCAAAAGGAACGTTGCAGGTGTAACAGTTGTGTTACTGTTGTGTACTCTGCCATCGCTTTGACGCCGTTCATACAGGTTTAGTTTGAAAACACCTTTATCGAAAACACACTCCAGAAGGTTCATTTTGCTAGTAGAGAGCTGTAGTTTTTTTAATTAACAGTTTTGCGTGCGCGTGACATACACCGTAGCACAATATGCAAGGGTTCAAGATGTTCTTCAAATGCGCGTGAAGACACTATCACATGGTTGAGATAAGATGCAGCATAATGAAACTTTGCATCATCAAAGAAAATATGCATCAAGGGCCAATATATGCCCAAGCTTTTATAACTACCGAAGGGCATACAAACACGAAAGAACTCTCAAAGGCATCTGAAGGCCGTTTAGGGGAGTGCAAGAGCTGCAATTACAAGATTGCCAGAAAAACTGTCAATAATGGTAAAGAAATTCACGCTGCCCAACGCATAAATTACGCTTGATATTGTCGGCAACGAATACGAATTTCTCACCGTAACGGGGTTCAGTTTGCGATGGTCGACCCAGAAACGTGCCGTAATGTCTCTTGGGACCAGGACTGCAGGGAAGGCCCATGAACTTTCCGAGAACCACACTGCTCCGGTAGCGGTCATCTCATTTAAAGGTCATCTGATTTGTCGAAAAAGACTCGCTTGGGCAGGCTGTGTGGTCTGGGGTTGTAATGCAAAAAGCGGACATCACCACTGTTGACACTGGACTAGCACGTCAGTCTTTCCGCGATCTTCCGTGAACATCCCTAAGAATTTTGTCAACACGGCTTTCCTCGTACGCTTGCTTGTACAGGTTCAGGTTCCGCATCCTCCGCAAACGATGTTGCTTTAGATTACACTAGAAGGTGGTAGCCTTTTGCCGAACAGCAGAGCACGAAACAAACGTTAACTAGAAAATATCGGCCGAGAAGCATGAGTACTGACACATCCGGCAGCGAAAGGAGTCTCTGACGTTTTGTTCTTCCACATTCCTTACTGAACACGGCGTTCAGCTTATGATGCACGGCTTTATGTCATTCGCAATCAAATCTTTGCGTTATGAAGCCCAGTCATTTTAGTTTTAGAATGTCCCAGCAAAGGATCACCGGTTAATGAAGGCAAGTATCAAGAAGAGCCGGTTTATTTCTCCTCTCTAGCTTGCATCGTTTTTTTTTTCTGGTGACTGAACCTGCGCTCTGCGGCAAACAGAGGAAACGATGACCGACACAGCAGCATGGTGGTCTTCGATTGCAGGTACACGATAGTATGGCACGCTTCCGGCATTGATGGCTGTTAATTATGACTTACTGCCAGTGTCGCCAGCCGAAGCGGTTTTGTGCCGCAGCAGGCTGAGCATTTTCGTCTTACATGACCACATGAGCACGCGACTATCTCGCCTATATGCACTGTACATTAGTCCGTCTGTGAAATGACGCCATTCAGCGTAGGAACTCCTGCAGCACCCATGGCAGAAGTACCTGTCATACTCGGCTCGCACAGGACTTGTGAATAACAGGGCTATGCTTTTGATTGGTTCAAGTAAGGAGCGAGCGCTCTAGACTTTCATGTTCTTCTGCGGACACTGCCTCCGAGCGAAAGCATACACCTGATATTGGATTGAATAGGGTCCTTTGGCGCTCTTGCTCGTAACCGAAGTGGTCCAAAACGCAAGAGGAGACAGCCGTTATTGTGTCTATAAGCTTGTCAGGTCGCATAGGGGACACTACAGTGCGCACAAAGTCAATGAGGCCTCAACAGAAGATATTACCTGGGCAGTGGAATGGAAGTGCTTTCGGTTGATATGGCATATTGTACACTTCGGGCCTTCTATGCAGGATGCTCCAAGGTTTGGAATCAGCACCTCTAACGAAACAGCCCGAATATCATCATCATCATCATCAGCAGCAGCAGCCTGACTACGTCCACTGCAGGACAAAGGCCTCTCCCATGTTCCACCAGTTAACCCGGTCCTGTGCTTGCTGCTGCCAATTTATACCCGAAAACTTCTTAATCTCATCTGCCCACCTAACCTTCTGTCTCCCCCTAACCCGCTCACCTTTTCTGGGAGTCCAGTTAGTTACCCTTAACGACCAGCTGTTATCCTGTCTACGCGCTACATGCCCGGCCCATGTCCACTTCTTCTTCTTGATTTCAGGTATGATACCCTTAACCCCCATTTGTTCCCTAATCCACTCTGCTCTCCTCTTGTCTCTTAAGGTTACACCTGCCATTTTTCTTTCATTGCTCGCTGCGTCGTCCTCAATTTAAGCTGAACCCTCTTTGTAAGTCTCCAGGTTTCTGCTCCGTAGCTAAATACCGGCAAGATACAGCTGTTATATACCTTCCTCTTGTGGGATAGTGGCAATCTACCTGTCAAAATTTGAGAGTGCTTGCCAAATGTGCTCCACCTCATTCTTATTCTTCTAGTTACTTTAATCTCGTGGTTCAGCTCCGTGGTTATTACCTGCCCTAAGTAGACATAGTCTTTCACAACTTGAAGTGCACTATTACCTATCTCGAAGCGCTGCTTTTTTCTGAGTTTGTTGTACATTACTTTCGTTTTCTGCAGATTCATTTTAAGACCCACCTTTCTGCTCTCCTTGTCTAACTCCGTATTCACGAGTTGCAATTCGTCCCCTGAGTTACTCAGCAATGCAATGTCATCGGCGAAGCGCAGGTTACTAAGGTACTCTCAAATAACTCTTATCCCTAACTGTTCCCATTCTAGGCATCTGAAAACCTCCTGTAAGCACGCGGTAAATAGCATTGGGGAGATTGTGTCCCCCTACATTACACCCTTCTTGATTGGTATTCTGTTGCTTTCTTTATGAAGCACTATGTTAGCAGTTGATCCCCTGTAGATTCCTTCCAGGATGTTTATATATACTTCATCGACGCCCTGATTCCGCAGTGTCTGCATGACGGCTGATATTTCTACTGAATCAACGCCTTCTCGTAATCTATGAAGGCTATGTATAGTGGTTGGTTATACTCTGAGCGTTTCTCTATTACCTGATTGATAGTATGAATGTGGTCGATTGTTGAGTAGCCTGTTCGAAATCCTGCTTGTTCTTTGGTTGATTGAATTCTAATGTTTTTTACTCTGTTAGCAATTACCTTTGTATATAGCTTGTATACTACGGAATCAAGCTAATTGGCCTGTAATTCTTCAAGTCCTTGTCATCTTCTTTGTTATGTATTAGGATGATGTTAGCGTTATTCCAAGACTTTGGTACTCTTCCCGTCAGGAGACACCTCGTAAACTGGGTGGCTAGTTTTTCTAACACAATCTGTCCTCCATCTTTCAGCAGATCTGATGTTACCTGATCCTCACCAGCAGCTTTGCCTCTTTGCATGCTCTCCAAAGCTTTTCTGACTTCTTGTATCATTACTCGTGGGGTGTCTTCTGGGTTACTGCTAGTTATTATAGTATTAAAGTCGTGGTTGTCCCGGCTACTATACAGATCTTTGTAAAACTCCTCCGCTATTTTGACTATCCTGTCCATATTGCCTTCTTTCTCCCTTAGTGCATACATTCGATTTTTGCCTATCCCAAGTTTTCTCTTGACTGCTTTGACGCTTCCTCCGTTTTTCAGAGCGTGTTCAATTCTCTCCATGTTATACCTTCTCACGTCGGATACCATACGCCTATTAATAAACTTCGATAGCTCTGTCAGTTCTAGTTTGTCTGTTGCACTTGAGACTTTAATGATTTGACACTTCTTAATGAGATTCTTTGTTTCCTTGGTAAGCTTGCCAGTGTCCTGTCTAACTACCCTGCCTCCAACTTCCACTGCACACTCCATAATGATACTCGTCAGAATCTCATTCATTGTATCTATGCTAAGGTTGGTTTCCTCATTAAGAGCCGAGTACCTGTTCTGAAGCGAGACTTTGAATTCCTGTACATTCCCTCTCAGTGCTACCTCATTGATTGGCTTCTTGCGTATCAGTTTCTGTCGTTCCTTTCTCAAATCTAGGCGAATTCGAGACCATACCATTCTATGGTCACTGCATCGTACCTTGCCAACCACTTCCACATCCTGCATGATGCCTGGGTGTGCACTCATTGTAAAGTCTATTTCGTTCTTATTTTCGCCATTAGGGTTCCTCCATGCCCACTTGCGGTTTTCTCGTTTTCGGTACCCCATATTCGGCCCGAATATGGGGGGACTCGAATGGCCCGAGCTGATTTGTCTTTTTCCGAAGCAGTCGGTGCACGTATGCGGTGCGATTCTCACGAGTGAGAGCGAAAACTCCGTCGGGTGCCAACTGTTGATACTGGGCATGCTGCGTCTTGTCTTCATAGGTCGGCAAGACTTGTGGACCTCCCTCAGACTCACTCACGAGATATACCTTGCGCTGTTGGCTCACTCGGACTCACCGGCATTTTCCCGAGCTGGACTCGCTCGGACTCACGCTCAGTAAAATTTGCTTCACGAGAACATACTCTGGCTCAGACTTACGGCTCTATCTGAGCCTGAGTGAGTCAAAGTAAATCAACTCATGAGTCCATTAGCCTAAATTTAGCTTTTGCTACCATGGTGTCAGTGCTTTTTAACACGAATGTTTCACCTAATTGGTGCTCTTTTTGGCGCCTTTTGGTATAGTGCTTTCAAATACAAGTTATGAGTGCTGGCAAACTCGTGAGGTGATTTTTCTTGACAGAGATGACAGCATAAAATATATTGATCAAGAACTTCTCCGGAAGCATTGGCGGGATGAATTTCATAGCTCCCTCCTACGTAACTCACGCCTTCCATCAATAAATATTGATGGGGTGTATAAACGACACCACTTGGAATACATATCAGTACACGTTAATATAGAAGTGAATACAGACAAGATCGAAATTCTGAAGGTGAGTAGATAGACCCACTCGTCGACAATTTAAGTGGCACTCAATCAGTCCGACTCGCGAAATATGCAAAAAAAGAGTATTGGAAGACGCTTAAGTTAGCTTTAGCGTGCCATTCAGCGCTAACGCTAAAACAGAACGTGGGGCATGCCAACTGGTGCACTTTTAGTACAGTGAAGGACATTCCCGCTAACGCAAATGCAAGCACCTACGGCACCATTTAGTTATCAAAACTTCCCTAATGAAACCTCAAGTGCGCCACTGAATCATGTTGGCTCGAAGCCACCGTTGCTGCGTCTCCGTGCCACGTTTGGTTCAGTGTTCCGTCTGATGACCCAGAACGTATCGTTTTTTTTTTGTGCATATGCCGTAATCGAGTATAATCCGCAAGACTCCTATTACCTGGCTCAGCTTGACTTGCGGCCGCATTTGCCATACCTCGAAAAACAAGCGCATGAGTACAACGTCGCCATCTCTGCGTGGCTACCAAGAATATGAGAGAACCATGTATAGACAGGTTTATTAAGCCTTCTGCACCCCAAATCGACTGTTTATCTCGAAAACGTACCTCTCTCGTCGGCAGTATACAGCTGGTGATGCCTCATTGCTCAAATATGAAATAAATGTAACCAGTATTTGGGAATGAAGAGATTTACCAATACACGGTAACGACTATGAAGATTCCAAGTGAAAAACTCCCGTTTCAGCAGGCACCGCCATCTTGCCCTACGTACAGGATCTCTTGCGTGCGTTAAACGCTAACGCACGCTTTCTTGCGTTAGTTCGGGGTATACGTTAACGTTCTGCACATGCTCAGTTTGGAGCACGCAATGCTAACATTAACGCTAACGGTAATTTCTTGCATTTGCTGTTTTCCGCTGTACTAAAACTCGCCAAAATTTTCCCGAACTGACTCACTCGGATTAACACTCATGAAAATTTTATTCACCCGGACTAACTCAGACTCACGTCTTTATCTTAGTCTGAGTGAGCCCGAGTGAGTCGAGTCATGAGGGAGTGCTGGCCTACGCCCGTCCGCAGTCAAACAATGAGGCCTCAAAGCAAAACAATTCATTCACGCAATGGCCCATACGGGAGGGCCAACGCAGCACCCCATTTGCGCTAGCAAGGCACTGAAGTCGGCGATCTGGGACAGCAGCTGCCAGCCATAGCAGTTGGCCAGGCCCTTCCTTCGGAAAAGTAAGGGATCAGTCCCCAAGCAGCGCGCGGGCTGCCCCTTTTAATCCTCACAGGGGCGTCACGCGCACAGCCACTGCGCAGAACGTTCTCCTATTTAGAGATAGCCGGTCACGTGTTTTCCACACCATATAAATAACAACAAAGATAAATAACAACAAAGAGCTCTTGTATAAAACCATTAGACCAATACTTGAACACGCCTGTTGCTTCTGGGATCCTTGGCAGCAGGAGGACATGGAAAGGATTTGAAGAATACAAAATTTAGCTGGGAGGTTTGTTCATGCCAATTATTCCCGCCACTTTATTCATGCCAATTATTCCCGCCACTTTAGCTTATCAAGTGCAAAAAAAAAAAAGCCTTGTGTGGGAGTCTCTGCAGCCACGTAGGCAATACTTACGGATAAAATTTTTCAACATAGTCTATTTCATTGTAACACTAGCATTATTCGGGATCATTATTTGCATATTTCTAATTACGTATCACCCTGGCTTGATCATGCCTTTAAAATCAAGGAGATAAGATGTAGGACGAACTACTTTAGGGTGGCTTTTTTCCCCGAACAATTCGTGAGTGAAATAAGCTGCCTGAAGATATAGCCACCATTATATCCCCTCATGTATTTGCTTCCTCTCTGCAGGATACGTAGCGTCAATAGTCCTAGCTATCCCCTGTGGTGTATTTGCTTTTGTGTTTTGCACTAAATACTTTTGCTGTCGTTGCTTTTTTGTGTAAATGGCTACTTACCGCTGTAACAAAATCAGGTACAAAGTACCTGATTTTGTTATGGCTATGTTAGTATTTACCGCCTTACTGTAACACCGAAAGGCGCGGGGGGTATTGTAATAAATAAATACACCAAATATGGTAAGCAACCTAAACAGATTTTCTGTGCGTTTACCACACGTTGTAATCGTGCACTCAAAAGAAGTCAGTAGTGTTAAGGTTACGACAAGCCGCGCTACTGAACTCGTTGGCATTGTTATTTTTTTTGCTTTTCGGGTGCATCGTATTTAATTAGATGCGAAGCAGCTCACTGACTCACCTTTGTAATGCTGTCCTTCCGTACGAAAGCGCCGTGCGCCGCAGGTGTGTGCCAAGTAAATCACGCCACTGCTGCACGCTGACGTCACCGTCTATCTCGCCTGCTGCGTACTCGCAGTGGCGCCCGCGGCTAGAGTGTATAGAGTACCGCGGCTCTCTGCTCGTCCGTTCGGACGCAAAACTTGCCGTGACCACCACTCGCTACACCACCGACTCGTCGGTTCACGCGCAATAAAACTCGCTCGCTGTATTTCATGCTGACCGCTTGTGCCCCCACGATCTCCGACTACAGCGCAGCTCTGGCCGACTGGCTCGCCCTACGCCATCTCCGCTGACAACAGCTCTCGCTGATTGGTGCCCCGTCCTCGGACTTCTGCGACCATGCCCATCTTTTCTATCTTCTTACTTCTGTATGTGACTGTCCATGCACCTCTCTCTCTTCCTAGTCCTCTCTCTATCTCTATACATTTATTTCCTCCCTATCATTTTTAAGCCTTCCTTACCCCCCTCCCCTGGGCAGAACTGTGGAGGAGCCCTTCATCAAGGCAGTAACGGAAATGCGCTTCTTTCTTCCTTCTACCCTTTCAAAAGTCACTTATGAAACCTGGCGCGCGCCTAACGTATGCGTTGAAACATGTCTGTCCGGGTCACCTACAAGGCAGTCATCGCCCCGCCGCGGTGGTCTAGTGGCTAAGGTACTCGGCTGCTGACCGGCAGGTCGCGGGTTCGATTCCCGGCTGCGGAGGCTGCATTTCCGATGGAGGCGGAAATGTTGTAGGCCCGTGTGCTCAGATTTGGGTGCACGTTAAAGAACCCCAGGTGGTCAAAATTTCCGGAGCCCTCCACTACGGCGTCTCTCATAATCATATGGTGGTTTTGGGACGTTAAACCCCACAAATCAATCAATCAACAAGGCAGTCATCATTTCAAACGAATCTTCCAGTGATCACCGCAGCACCCGCGTTAGCGCCGTTCCACGCGTCACACCACCTGTGCTCAACTCTGCTGTTTCGCATCGCATCAGCGTTTCTTTTGAAAAGATGGTCCAAGTTTTTTCTTACCACCATATATGCTGGTGTGCTCATTTTGTAGTTTCGCTAATAATAACGGTGAAACGACCTAATGGCCAAGTTGAAAAGTGAGATTTGACTGATGCCCTTGAAACAAGGTATGTGCTGCACAACACCAACGAAGTGGAAGCATTGAGGTGCAGATGTTGTCCGTATAGCTTCAAGCGCACAACTGTCGCCTATCGCCACTACGTACACATCACTGCCCATGAGCCGTCACTATCGGCTTGTGGGAGTCGCTGACGAAGAATGAGATCGGTTGTTCTTTCGGTCTCGTCGCATATGGTTGAACCATTGTCGGCTGAAGCAGTAATCTGCGTTTTTTCTTTTGTGGACTACAATTCGGTTCCGGCTCAGCCGCATTCCGAGAATATCGATTCGTGTTTTGTTCCTGTTAATATTCTTGTTCTGGTACGCTTTTCGGTTCGAGTTCAGTTCGACACCCCGAGAAAAAGAACCAAATTGCATTTATTATAGCTATTAAACTAGCACAAGCGACGAACAGAGGTCCATAGGCATGATCGTCACCCCGCCGTTTGCAGCCACGTGCAGTTTGCCCGAGGTGCCAAATGGCTCGTTCCGAGAGCTGACGACGGAGCGGCCTCTGGATCCGGCGGAGCTGATCGGCCACGGCACCCTGGTGGAGTTGGTGTGCGCCGGAGGCTTCCAAGTTCAGGGACAGCCGGAGCTGCGCTGCTGGCAGGGGGAGTGGACGCCCGGCCTGCTCCCAGAGTGTTTGCCAGGTGCGCTAATGTACATGCTAGTCCAACTTGCTCACGTGTGCACATATGTATGTATGTATGTATGTATGTATGTATGTATGTATGTATGTATGTATGTATGTATGTATGTATGTATGTATGTATGTATGTATGTATGTGCAGTGGCGGCGTGTGCCGCCGGTTAATGAACGACTAGACAACTTGAGTGACCATCGGAACAAAAGCCCCTTTTATTCCAACTTGCGCATGCTTATATACATAAACAACACTGGCGCCACCAGCAGCAGTGCTCGTGGAATCGAAACCAAACAGACCAAAATAAAACACATTTCCTTCCTTAAAAACAGCTATATGGATTAGTGATTTAGTAGTTTAGTGTGTTAGAACATATGCAAAAAACACTGTACAAAAATATAACCTGTACAATGAACGTAACTATTTAGTACTACAAAATCACACAGTTTACAAAAGGAATCCACCTCACTGGATACGTCCGTTTCATTCACTTTAGCACAACTTCTCTTGCTACACCTAGTAGCCATAACGCTCTGGTGGTAGTCTCTTTCTTGGTGGTTGCACCCTGCGTTGTTGTGTGACTGCTCCTGGAGACTTGGCTGACTGCGTCGCAGCAGGCGACCCGTGCGCCTGCGCAGCCGAAAGAGACGTGGGTGCCTGCGCAGCCAGAGGAGACGTAGGTGCCTGTGCAGCCAAAGGAGACGTAGGTGCGTGTGCAGCGTACTCAGGAGACATAGGTGCCTGCGCAGCGTATGCAGAAGACGTGGGTGCTTGCGCAGCGTACGCAGAAGACGTGGGTGCTTGCGCAGCGTACGCAGAAGACGTGGGTGCTTGCGCAGCCGAAAGAGCAGCAGCTGAAGTCCTGGTAGTTATCTCTGGGGTGGGGCCCCCGCATGTAGGCAGCGATCCTCCCCCTCTAGCTGTACCGTTTCCTCCCCACGTATAAAGGGCGGTAGAGGCTCGTGGCACCTTTGAGAACTTGGATGCATTCCACGTTTTGCCGTCAGCCAGGTGAAAAGAAGATGGTCCCTTCCTGCTGATCACTTCTCTTGGATGGCTGAATTCCAGGTCGCCTTTAAATCTAGTTGTGGGTTTCTTCACTCTGACGAAGTCACCAACGTTAACTCTGGTTTCTTTTGCAGCCCTCTGAGCATCCGTGTATCGTTTGCTGCTCTGTTGCTTTTGCTTCACCCACTCACGTAAGCGCCGGAGTTCCGAGTTAGGGTCATCAAAGAAGGTTACCGGCGGATGCCCGACGACATCCAACCGATTTTTTGGCAGCCGCCCATGCAGCAGAAGAGCTGGAGCCCTTGCCGTTGTAGCATCCGGTGTGCATCGGTAAACACCCAGATACTCTGTTACCACCTGGCGCAAAGGCCGCTGCTCAAGAACCGCCACTTGAATGAAACTTTTTATTATTCTGTTAAAGCGCTCCACTTGGCCGTTTGCTTGTGGATAGTATACGGACGAATGTTTGACCTAGATGCCGCGATCTTGAAGAAATACCTCCAACTCCCGAGATGCAAACTGTGGACCGCTATCGCAAATAACCTCTTCTGGGTAGCCTTCGCGCGCGAACACAGCGACTAAGAAGCGTATTACTGTGCTGGTTGTCGTCTCGCTACAGAAATGCACTTCGGGCCATTTGGAATAATAATCTACAAGCGTGATTGCATATCTGCAATCGTAGGGCGCCCTCTCAAATGGGCCTACAATATCCATGCCGAGTTTGAGCCACGGCTGCTCTGAAAAGGGGACTGGTTGCAAGGGTGTAGCTCGCACCCTGACGCTCTTGTCTGCTTCCTGGCATATGCTACACATCTGGATAGCTAGCTCGACTTGGCGGTCCATGCCCGGCCACCAATACTTTTCTCGCAACCGCGCTTTTGTTCGCACCACTCCGGGATGCGACTCGTGTGCTGCAGCGATTACCTGCTGCGTGAGTGACGTGGGAACCACAAGCCGTTCGCCACGCAAGATAAGATAAGATTATCTACCACAAAAAGTTCGTCACGTACTTTGAAGAATGACTGAAGCTCGGCCGATGACGATTTGTGTGCAGGCCATGACGATTGCACATAAATTTTGCTTTGTTGCAATGCGCTATCTTGCAATTGGGACTGCTCAAACTGTTCTCTGGTAATGCAGGAAGGAATTTCGAGAACTGATACAACCTCGTCAAACAGCGTCTCTTCTTCCTGGAAAGACGACGCGGGCAGGCGTGAGAGTGCGTCCGCCACTTGGTTTTGTGACCCCTTGCGGTACTCGACTGTATAGTTGTACTGTAGTAGGCGCTCTGTCCATCGCGCTACCCGCAAGGGGCGCCTTCCTGTTCCTTTGGTTGAAAGCAATACCACCAAGGCTTGGTGATTAGTGAACAACGTAAAGTGGCGTCCCCACAAGTACACGTGCCACCGCTCGCACGCCCAAACACAGGCCAACGCTTCCCGTTCTCCTACCGAATATTTCCTCTCAGCTGGCGAAATGGCTCGAGACGCGAAAGCGACAGTGTGCAGTTTATGTCCGTCCACCTGCTGCAGGACCGCTCCAACTGCACACTCTGACGCGTACGTCGACACTAAGACTAGAAGAGATTCATCGAAAATTCTCAGTAAAGTGCTAGATGCCAGCGCGTCTTTGATCTTTCTGAAACTAGCGTCTATCTCTTCAGACCAAACTAATCGCTGCCCCTTTCTTAGTAGGACATGCATTGGTTCAACCATGTCAGCGCAATTGAGAATAAACCTAGAATATTATTCGACCAATCCCAGAAATGTTCGAAGGCTGGGCGGATCCGTAGGCGCTGGAGTGTCTCGGATGGAAGCAACCTTTTCCTTCAACGGCAAAATACCGCTTGTGGTGATCCTGTGGCCTAAGAACGCAAGCTCCGGCGTATCGATGACGCATTTAGTGTTCAATTTGAGTCCTGCCTCTTTTATGCACCTAAGCACTGCGGTAAGATTCGCCATGTGCTCCTCGCTGCCCTTCCCAAACACAATGATGTCATCAATATAGAACAGAACGCTGCTGCAGCCCTGCAGAATTTTCGATATCATACTCTGAAAAGCAGATGGTGCCGACGCGAGCCCAAAACACACGCGCTTGAAACGAAAGAGGCTGTCGTGTGTTATAAAAGCCGTTAAATCGCGGCTCTCGGGGTGAAGCATGACCTGATGGTACGCTGATGCAAGGTCAAGCTTGGAAAAGTGGGTTGCCCCAACTAGACTATGCAATACCTCTTCTGTATGAGGGAGGGGAAAACTATCTGCTACGACGGCTTTGTTTACTTGTCGAAGATATACACAAAGGCGGATACCTCCATCTTTCTTTTCAACCACCACAATGGGGGACACCCACTCGGATGCCTCTATTCGCTCTATCAAGTCCATGTTTTTCAAGCGGCGCAGTTCTTCCGAGACTCGTGGCCGCAGTGAGAGCGGAAGGCGCCTGAGTTTTCAAGCAACTGGCTGAACTGTCGACCGTGTTTTGACGCGATGAACAAAAGCCTTGGGATGCCAAGTCCTGGATTCAAAATAGCACCAAACTCTTCGACTAATTCTGGTGGAAGGTGAATGGACTCCTCCGCCCCTTTCTTCACTGTGGTGTGCTCCATTCGAGCGCTAGTACGCACCGCTGTCGTTTCAAAGCCCTGTAGTGACGACCCATCAATCTGCAGACTGAGCGCCATAATTGCATCAATACCCAAAAGCGAGGTGCCTTGTTCAACGACATAAAAAAGAAGCTTTGTTGTGCAGTTATTGTACGTGGCATCAGCAAAGAAGCAACCGCACACTGGAATGGGTTCTTCGAATAGTCCAGTTGCCTAATTCCAGCAGCGGAAAGCTGCTGACCTTCAAAATGCTGCCTAAATAGGTCATGCGTCAAAATCGATACTGATGACCCTGAATCCACGAGTTAAGTTAACTTCGTTTCACCAACTACTACCGATACGTAGATTGCGGGACGAATGGATGTCGTAACGGCAAGAATGCTCAATACTTCTTGAGTTATCGAACTTTCGTCGTCTAGTTCACGAACAGGAGCAGCGTTTCTGTTGCAGACCGAGCAAAAATGACACATAATACCGCAACCATGACACCGCTTGTCTTTGGCGGGGCAGCGGAATGAAGATGTGTTGTGCCGAGGTGAACCGCAGTTGTAACGCTGGCCCTGTTGGCTTCGCGACCGCTTCGAGGGGTCGCTGGCAGAAGATGCGGGCGGAGGGGTGTTTTCGCGAGCATTTATGCTCTGGACATCTGCAGTAGCAAATTATTTGCAATAATTGGTTGCCTGCTCAAACTGCGTCGCTATTAGTACAGCTCGAGCGAACGAAAGAGAAGACCCTTCAAGCAGCAACCGCTCGCGCAAGTTCCGAGATAATATGCTCGCAACGAACTGGTCACGCAAGGAATCTTCCAGAGAAGGAAAAGAGCACGTAGCAGAAAGCTCACGTAACGTAGTAATGTACTCATTGATTGCTTCACCAACTTGCTGCACGCGCCTACCGAACCGGTGCCGTTCGACCACAACATTTGTTGTTGTCATGAAGTGCGCATGCAGCGCTGCGACAGCGGTATCGTACGACGACGCTTCATGCTGTATCTGAGAACTGTACTTGACATCTTCTGAATGCGTATCAGTAGTTGGCTCACCGGACTTTGCGTTGACCGAAGACTGAAGTGGTAGTGTGTGAAATATGCGCTGACCTTCTACGCCGAGGCTGTGGATTAGGAGAGCCTTGCGACGGTCCGGCGCACAGTCCGAAACACCAGATGCGAGCAGAAAATTCTCGAAGATGCGGATCCATTGCGGCCAGGCAATAGCAGGGCGGCCAGGCGTGGGCAGGAACGGGGGTGGTAGTGCCAGTCCGGAAAAACTCATGGCGCGGGAAACAGTCGGCCAAAATGACGAAAATCACACCCCTCCTAAACGAGCATCCTCGTCGCCAATGTAGTGGCGGCGTGTGCCGCCTGTTAATCAACGACTAAACAACTTGAGGGCCCATCGGAACAAAAGCCCCTTTATTCCAACTTGCGCATGCTTATATACATAAACAACACTGGCGCCACCAGCGGCAGTGATTGTGGAACCAAAACCAAACACATGATTGATTTGTGGGGTTTAACGTCCTAAAACCACCATTTGATTATGAGAGACGCCGTAGTGGAGGGCTCTGGAAATTTTGACTACCTGGGGTTCTTTAACGTGCACCCAAATCTGAGTACACGGGCCTACAACATTTCCGCCTCCATCGGAAATGCAGCCGCCGCAGCCGGGAATTGAACCCGCGACCTGCGGGTCAGCAGCCGAGTACCTTAGCCACTAGACCACCGCGGTGGGGCCGAAACCAAACAGACCAATATACAACAGTATGTATGTATGTATGTATGTATGTATGTATGTATGTATGTATGTATGTATGTATGTATGTATGTATGTATGTATGTATGTATGTATGTATGTATGTATGTATGTATGTATGTATGTATGTATGTATGTATGTATTAAAAGTTTGTTCTTATTATTAGTATGTCTAACAAAGGGAACAACACGATCCATTAAAATTTTCTCTTTACTTCATTCATGATGAGGGTCCTGGTCTCGCAGACCTAATGTTTTCAGGTAGTATTTGAGAGATTATGGGTCAGCTGCCAGCTCGTATTAAGATCACGCGATACGTGACGCCAACAGGCAGAAAACGAGTGGTCCACACTCACTCTCATGGCTACTGGCGGTGCAGACTTGAGTGCTGACTGACATTCCCACGTTTACGTGCAAATACAGGATGTCCCACGATACTTTAGCCAGAGTTTGAAGATATACCAGAACACGTAGTTACAACGCGACAAATTGCATGTTGCTCAACGTTGCCTGAAGTTAGACTATTTTTTGTGTTCTCAAATATTGTTTAATTATATGTGTTAAATTACCGAACGTTTCAAGAAACAAATATAGATAAAAAATTCAATAAGAAAGTTGTATATCGGTTTGCAAAGCGTTCGATCAAACATTTTTGAACTTTACATCTGTAAGGTATTTGTGTTTTTCTGCTAATTGCGAATGCCCGTGAAATACAAAAACAAATACCACGTGACAAACCCGCTCGCACGTCAATGCGCACGATGATTCTAGTGCTTCCTAACGTTCCGCGTACGAACGACCCGCTTCCCTCGCGCCGGTTCATGACAGCGATAAGCAGTCACATCGGTTGTCGTTTTTCTGGCCGATAGCAAAACGTGTTCATCGTGAAGCCACCACCATCGTTGCGGCCCTGCCGAGACAGCACAGTGGGGCAAATTCCATGGTCGGCTGCCAATCGAGTGACTGGGCTGCGGATAAGCATCGGCACCGGGTAAACGGAAAACAACCAGGCATCACAGCAAGCGGAAGTGCGTTGCGACTGATCGAGTTCACCGATGACGTCAATCGCTGACGTCTTGTCACATTGCCGATGTGGGTGGAGTCACGACGACGGGTCACGCCTTGTTGGTGAGATCACGCGAAAATTTGAAACCAGGTGAACGGGATGTTCTAGCCCCTGTAACTTCCTTATTATAGCACGTATTCGCAAAATTCTTGCGGAAGTATGTTCACAAAGTAAATGTGCGGATATTTCTCTTCACAACAATTTTTGTACATTGGGGTTGTTTACTGGCCCTTTATGTTTTGCTACTTGAGTTGGCACCGCGGCGTCTATGTCTGTGAAGGCCAGGCATATAGTTTGTGTAGGGAGTTGATACAATATCGAATGATATTAGGACCCACTTCTTCGACAAGTGACTTGGCACAAAACATTGTTTAATATAGGTAAAAGATATATGCCAGAATTTTCGAGTTGATTTGCGGAAGCAAATGTTTCAATTTTGAGAGCAGCGATAATTAGCGCGTTGAAGCATAGCCTGCAACAAGCAAAGCTTTCTGGAATAATGTTGCTGCTGATGATAAGAGCTGCCAGTTTGAACGTAACAAGCTTTTTCAAATGATGATAAAGATGATGAGGAGCCCCTTGAAGTAACGCTGTTGGAAATCAAGGGGGCCTTAAATGGCGAAAATAATGGTGTTGATGAAAGCGTTGAACAGGAGGATTACAGCGTGGATGATTCAACGATGATGATGAAAGTCTTAAAAGAGCCGTCAGCAAGTGGCAACGTGAATGGTTACGATGATGATGATGAACGAGTTGAACTTATGATGGTAATGGTGGTTGTACTGAGTAGTGATGATGATAATAATGCGTTAAAAAGTTGCTGGTAGGAGAAATTCGCATGTACAATGAAGAAAGATGATTGACAAAACGTAACTAGTGTGCCCAGCGTTCACATATTGGGAAACTTGTCTTCCTCTAATATTAAAATTAAATTTTGCAGGTTTTGAATTTTTCTACTTACAAATCTATTTTTATTACAAAGGCACAAAAATATTTAGTCCACATGTGTATTGGTTGTTAGAAATAACGAGATAAACATTGGAACTCCATATAAATTCATTGAAAGCGTTGTCATTTGAGGAAAGAAACACTCATGTGCGCTCCCATTTCGCTCCTTTGCGGCTTAGAGTGAAAATGTGCGCTTCCGATAGCTAGGCGACCTGCGCCTCTGCTCTTGCATACATTATCACATATAGCGCTTCAGGTACGCGAATGACAGAGTTGGTAGCTTTAGACGTGAACACGTGAAGGCGTTCCGCTTCCCGCTGGCGTGTCTCTCGTTGAATCAAAGCATTCACTGGCGCGACGTTTGCACGTCGATGTCCGTGTCTTACTGCGGCACTTAATAAAATACTCTTCTTTATAGGTTACGTCACACTCGAAGCAGTACGTGGTTAACACCTGTGGTGTATGTGGAAGTTTCCTGCATGAGACTGCTGAAGTCCACCCAGTCAGCGCTCGGTCGTGTCATGATGCAGTACTTCACTTAACCATAGCTGCTGGATGAAAAAGCACGCTCTTCTTCCTTTCGCAGCTCTCCTGTGTGGTGAAGCAAGTGTAACTGTCTAGGAGGGGTTAAACCACGGCCGCTGGATGAAAAAGCGCACCGGTTACACTTGGTCCACCTCACAGGAGCGCTGCGAAAGGTAGAGGATGTGAGAGACACAAGGTGCCTTTGTGAACTGCTGTGCAATCGTATCAGGCACTGCGCCGTGCTCCCGACCGGGTTGCAGAAATTAGGTGCCTTTTCTCATCTTCTAACGCCTACCACCACCACCAATTGTATGGCTATCTCAGTGGGTTAAAGAACCCTGCACCTATCGCTTCCGGCCGAGAGGTTTTTGGTTCGAGAATCGCCATGAACGAAAACGTTTTCTTCTAGTTTTTCTTGGCATTATTATAGCATTACGTTCATCTGCATTTCACCGATAACATTTCTGTGGCGGAAATGACGTCAGTGAGGCCTTTGTGGACCCCAGCAAAAAGATTTTCGTGTTAACAAAATAAGCTGATGCATAGGTAAGTTTAAGCAGGTTCACAACATTCACTAACTGGACAGCCCTTCCTAAAAATGAAGTTGCTTAAATATATATTGTCTAAGTCGTAGCATTAAAAAGTTTCGGTGCCGTCTGCCAAACTAGGCGAGGCTTTGAAATACCATATAGCAATAGTTCGAAAACGTTTTGAAGAAAAACAGCCTACGAGAAGCGACACAATCTTTTGAGACATGCAGAGCCGAGGCGGTAGGCCATATTATGTAAACGAACATGGTTTACGCGCGAGCAAATGAGAACATTGTACTTGTGTCGAGACGTTTGTTCTACGGCATACGGGAATAAGGACATTGTCAAGAAAAAGGAGGGGAGCTAGGGAGCAAACAAGTTTGAAAGAACTAATTAGATTCTGGCGAAACACTGTCGGGCATTATCTCGAGTGCACCGTAGTTGCTATTCTGTCTTCCCGAGAGAGATGGCGAGTAATTTTGCTGGAAGCAGAGAAAAAAATGGCACGCGCATCGCAGGATGCATCTGTAACGTGGTCATCCTTTTCTTCCCTCTTTGCGAAGAACGGAAATTAGGGTTTGTTGGCATTGCATGACAATGAAACCAGCTTAAATAGCACACGGACAAAATGTGTGCCTTTCTAGTTTTTTTTTGCCCGCATGTGGTCTGAAGTGCTACAACTACGGACCCTACTACAATTAGTATCTCCCTTTTCTACCCTCTCTTGTTTTCTTGTTTCTTGGTAATGGCGTTGACGACGCTTGCTTATGATATCAGATCACACGATGCTTTTGCAGGAGACTCTAAATGCTGCAGTGAACCCAATCATGAACTCATCATTTCTGAAAAGAGCGCGTATGGCATACTGCAAAACCATTTCACAATACTGGTATTCTGTATTACCACTCCATATTTTTTTATTGACATCCATAAAATAGAATCACGCGCAGGAGCAACTGAAATAGCCTCATGAACGTGTCATCGGCAACGAACAAGGGGGAATAAAGTAAAAAAAAATCTATCGCGATTTGTGTCATATTCAACGGACATGCCGACTATTTTTTTTAATCTTGTTAATCAGAGAGCGGGCTCCGCTTTGTGCTCACCCACATTAAAACTACGAAGGGTGTTTGATTTGAGAGGAGTCAGTGCTTTCTTTTTGTGATATATATATATATATATATATATATATATACACGCCCGCTCATTCCTCTTTCTGTTTTCTTACATTTTGTTTTCGTCCTTATACGTTAAGCGCGCTCGTAGAGCCGGGGGGATGGCTGGCGGCTGTTTGGCGTAAGAAAGCCACCGCGTCGCGAGCACTGCTGGTCTAGTTTTGGACGCCGTGTACGCGCTCAAGAAGACCCACAAACGTTCTTCGTCGCAAACGGCAAAGAGCGCCAGCTGTTTGACGTAGACCGGGCTGCAGCTCCGAGAAAGATGGGGAAGGGGGG